>NC_136009.1:27022751-27245251 GCF_048128805.1 Centroberyx gerrardi
AAAGAGACAGACAATGTCACACACACACACACACACATAAGTTCACACAACACATGTGCGCACATGTAGTGACACACACAAACACACACACACACACAAACACACACACACACACACACAGGACACACACCAGACAGACACATTTTAACAGGCCACTTCATAAAGAGACAGACAAGCTGACACATATATTTTCACACCACAGTACACACACACACACACTGTCTCTCTACATACATCAGACTGTACTGTACACACACACACACAGCACATGAACACACACACACCTCTCCTGTTGAGCCGGTCTGTCTGCTGTCACTCGCTGCCAGATCTGTGTGAGCCGGCATGGAGACTGCGGTGAAACTGTAAAAGCCGTCTGCATTTTTATGGCAGCAATAAAAACCAAATCTCTTTATTCGTTTACCATCACAGATATTGCCTCGCTGTTTTCCCCATCTAGCCGGTCTGGTAAAACACACTCCGCAGCGCTGGAGACCGTAGCAGAGATGAGAGGATGAGATGGGAACATAATGTGGCGGCATGGAGCTGATGCCCTTTTTGGCCTCTTCGGGCTTCTGTTTAGGGTCAATTATCGGTCAAACTGAAGTCGCACAAAACAAAAAAATGTGCTACTTATTGGTCAAAACATTGAAAATATATGACGCCGAATGCACTGTTTCTCTGTTAATAAAGATATTTTTTCCCACCAATATGTTTTGACTATGAAAATGATAATGTGATAAATTGATATTAATATTTGAAGCTATTATAGTGATGGAAATTCTAGAGGTTAATTTCAAGTGTTACATACTGTAGATCAATTTTGGAGAGAAAAAACGGTTTCCTGAAGTCTATTACACGCTATTATACAAAATTTCAAATATTTATATCATTCAATCTTTCGAAGACAGTTATTCCATATTCAAACATGTCATTATTTTAAGATTAAACGTCTTTACTTTGGCAGTTAGGTAAATCACTTCCCGTAATTCATTTTATTCCAGAAGTCATTTGGCGAAGGAGGTTAAATTCTTTTCAAATGATGGTTTTCTCATTTTGGAAGTAGTTTCACTTTCTAAGATTTACATACACACATTTACACACACACAACCTCCTATTTTAAAAACTTGTAATGTGTTTTTGTCTGTATTTCTGTCCTCTGTTGATCTGCAGCACACTTTATGACACACCTCTTTCCTTCAAAGCGCTTTACTAACACATCTGACCTGCCTTGCCAGGCGATAGACGGTATCCACCAGGTGGGGGTGTACTGCCTGGCTCTGGTTCCCTCCAACACGCTGCCCAAGACGCCGCTGGGTGGGATCCACCTGTCGGAGACCAAGCAGCTGTTCCTGGAGGGGGCGCTGCACCCCTGCAACGTCCTCATGTGCCCCCACACCTGCGTCACCAACCTGCCCAAGCCCCGGCAGAAACAGCCAGGTAGGAGGAAGACGACGATGAGGAGCGAGGCACTCTGCCAGGGTTAGAGGTTCAACTCCCTGTATACTCAGGGACTTTAGCTAGGCTTTCAGATAGGAGTTTTAGTTCTACAGATATTTCTCAGAGGCAGAGCTGCTCTGGAGGCAGAAACAATCTCATTGGTTGAGCTAAACCTCAGTGGGCGGAGCCAAAGAACCACAGTTTTTCTGGCTAAGTAACGTTAGACTGAAGCCCAGTGAAAAAGACAAGAGGTAAGAGAGGAGGAAGCTAATATTATGAAGCCTAGCACTCTGCTACTAACTGGAAAAATGTAATGTAATGTAATGTAATGTAAGTCTTACTAAGTTATCTAGGTTAGCTAGTTAGCTAGCTGCTGACATTCAACATCATGAATGACATGGTCATGAATGAGTGAAAAAAAAGAAATCATTGACATTTATAGTTTTTATTTAGATTTTTACCAGAGTTCCTTTTTTGTCATTCAGGTTTACCTGTTAGCTAACTCCACCAGCTGAGGTTTGACTCATCCAGTGAGATTATTTCCACCATGGAGCCTTTGTTTGTTTGTTTGTTTGTTTGTTTGTTTGTTTGTTCAGGACATATTTAGCCTACTGTTGCCTTGTTTCCACCTAGTCTCGCCTCTATAGGTGTATCTGCTGGCTAAGTGTTGAATAAAAAATGTTTGTTTGCGGGAAACAACCTCACTTCCTCTCCTCTTACCACTCTTGTTTCCTCTCTCCTCCTCCTCCTCCTCTTCCTCCTCCTCCTCCTCCTCTTTCTCTTCCTCCTCCTCATCCTCTTCCTTCTCCTCCTCCTCTTCCTTCTCCTCCTCCTCTTTCTCTTCCTCCTCCTCTTCCTCTTCTTCCTCCTCTTCATCTTCCTCCTCCTCCTCTTTCTCCTCCTCCTCCTCCTCTTCCTCCTCCTCTTCCTCTTCTTCCTCCTCTTCATCTTCCTCCTCCTCCTCTTCCTCCTCCTCTTCCTCCTCCTCTTCCTCTTCCTTCTCCTCCTCCTCCTCTTCCTCTTCCTCATCCTCTTCCTTCTCCTCCTCCTCCTCCTCTTTCTCTTCCTTCTCCTCCTCCTCCTCCTCTTCTTCCTCCTCCTCTTCCTCCTCTTCATCCTCCTCCTCTTTCTCTTCCTCCTCCTCCTCTTCTTCTTCCTCCTCCTCCTCCTCCTCCTCCTCTTCCTCCTCCTCCTCCTCTTCCTCCTCCTCCTCAGAGATCGGTCCTGCCTCTGTGATGGTGGGGAATCTGGTTTCGGGGAAGAGGATCGCCCAGGCGAGCGGCAGGGATCTGGGTCAGATCGAAGACAATGACCAGGCAAGGAAGGTGTGTGTGAGATGGGAGGGGGGGGCTGCTGGTTTTCACCATCGTCATCACCACACACACACACACACATACACACTCATCTTTGTACCGTGGACTGAGGTTGTGGTGGGATTCGAACCCGCAACACCCTCTCTCCATGCTTCATCCTCCATCGTGGTTTATTCTCATTCACTAGGCTTAGTCTTGTCATTTCAGTGTGATTTTTGAGATCTGATTCAGACACAGTTGGTCTGAAAATGGCTGTTAGGGTTAGTCTGCTAACGTTTCGGCACTAAAGCCATCCTCGGGTCGAAGGCTGTTCTCACCAGTCACCACAATTAAACCACAGAGTCAGTAGAAAACGCTGTGTCACTGCTCAGGTATCCCAGTCAGCTGTGTTGTTCAGATTCCCAGTCGACTCTGACTCGGTCGAGGCTTGGTGTCGATGCGAAGTCTGAAAAAAAAAACCCAGGAACAGCAGAGTGTTTGAGTTTCAGAGCTGACTGCAGAACGCAGCTTTTAAAAGCGTCGCCGAGGCTGCAGTGAGACCGACAGTGAGCACAGGAGAGCCTGGACTGGGCCTGGTTTCCATTTTAGAGACGAACTGTGGGTCCAAAAGCCCGTGCTGCGTTCAGGGACCGAGGAAGAGATGGGGCAAGACGGGAGAACTGGAATATATTCACTGTCCGTCCTGCCGTTTGAAAAATGTGACACCAACTCTGAGGAAACGATTGTTGTCAGGAAAGTAAAAGTCTCTAGTGGATATTGTTGAAGTTAGTGGTTATCCTGAACCCTTTCATTATGAAACTGCAGTAATTTGGGGAATATAATTGTCTGTATTTTGAGCAATGAAAATTTTTTGAGCAGCATTTTGTACATATAGCATTTAGGAGTGAAATGCCCAATGTTGATTCCAGCCTTATTACTCTTTTTCTTTTCTTTTTCAACTTGTTTGACTGAACCCTGTAATCAGGTGTAGTCCAAGGCGGCAGATATGTGACTCAATCTCCCAGAATTCCACTGTATTGACACGCGGCGTCCGGAGTTTCCGGTCTGGAAAGACTTCCTCGGGGTTTCCGCTGAGCTTCTGACGGAGCCTCGGTCAACATTTTCTTTAGATTATCTGGGATGTTGAGCGGTGGAAGTCAAACAGAGTTGAGGCTGCGGAGAGTGTTTTTCTAAGCTGCTGGACGAGCGCCGCGCCGACAGTTTGACGAGGCAGAGCTGCAGGAAAACACCACAGGAAAGTCACATTTCTGAGATTGTATTCAATTTTTATTTTACTTTATTTATCCTTTATTTAATCAGGCAGTCTCATTGAGATTCAAGAGAAACCTGAGGACAGAAAACTCAAGAAATACACAATTCAATTCAGTCACACGTGCCAGAAGTCAGTCAGCAACAAATATTACAAAACATAAAAAGCATTATAAAAAATACTACATCTTACAAATTCAAGTACAAACATCGTCGAAAATGCAAGATATCGCTGCTTTAAAATCACTTTGGGAGACAAGAAATTATCATGTCAAAGTGCTTTGCTGTGTGTTCATTTATAAGGTGCAACAGTACAAGAAAGCCAAGTCTCGCCAACATCAGAATTTATTTTTAATACTCTTTTGGTGATCTTCCATCCAAAGTTTATCAAGCTATTTGATGGATACAGTAATGGATTTGTATGAAAATATACTGTAGAGCCAGAAACAGAATAAGTTTTATTGGCCAAGTAAGTTGCACATATAAGGAATTTGACTTGGTGGTTTGCTCCCATAGCTTATATTAAGCATATAAGATAAGATAAGATAAGATAAGATAAGATAAGATAAGATAAGATAAAACAAGATAAGATAAGATAAGATTGCACTTTATTGATCCCCAAGGGGAAATTTGGGTGCAGCAATTGGTGGAACAGTGCCAAGGAAGTACAGGAAAGTAATATGTTAAAAAAAAATATGTAAAAAATTCAAAGTAAAAAATGTAGGGAATAGCTGCCAAGCTTGGTGGATGGAAGTTTGAGACTGTCCTTTACCAGGAAGGGTTCGAACCCCAATAACACCCAACGTATCCGTCCCTGACCTCTGACCCCGAAGATGAAATGCATACATGTGTGTGTGTGTCTCAGAGGGATATGACAAGAAACAAAATCCTAATTACAGAGGGGGTAACATGGCAATTTAGGACTGAAAGACAGAAGTAGATGCGAAATTTCCCGTTCTCCATGAAATGATTACAGTTTCAGTCGCTGCTTTTATTCGTCACTTTTCTCCTGACGCAATACGGCTATTTTCTTTTTTTTTTTTTTTCTGTGCGACTCGACGTGGCAAAGTAATTATTGATAAAGGGATGTCTGATGCCTTCAGGTGAGGAGAGAGAGAGAGAAGAGAGAGAGGAGAGAGTGTGTTTAGATACTTTGGCAATACTGTTCATCTAATATTCATGCCAGTGAAGAGGATTGAATTGAATTGAGCAAAATTGAGATAGAGGGAGAGAGAGAGTTGCTGACGGAGGGAACAAGAGAGAAAAAGAAAGAGAGGAAGAGAGTGAGAAAGAAGGAATAACAGCGAGAGAAAGAGACATGGAGAGCATGAGAGAGAACAAGAGTAAAAAGATAGAACACAAAAGAAGGAGAAAAATAGAGAACAAGAGAAAGAAATGGAGGACAAGAGGGAGAGAGAGAGACAAGGGACAAGGGACCAAGAACAAGAGCGAATGAGAGAGCGAAAGAAAGAAAGGAATGAAGAAAGAGAGAAAGAAAGATGGAAAGACAGAAAGAAATTAAAGAGAGAAGAGAGAGGAGAAAGTCTGATAAAGAGAAAACACCAAAGAGAGAGAGACAACAAAAAAGAGAACAAGAGCAATAGATAAAGACGGAAAGAACAAGAGAAAGAAATGGAGGACAAGAGGGAGAGAGAGAGAAAACAAGAATGCTAGAGGGACCAAGAACAAGAGCGAACGAGAGCGAAAGAAAGAAAGGAATGAAGAAAGAGAGAAAGATGGAAAGACAGAAAGAAATTAAAGAGAGAAGAGAGAGGAGAAAGTCTGATAAAGAGAAAACACCAAAGAGAGAGAGAGACAACAAAAAAGAAAACAAGAGCAATAGATAAAGACGGAAAGAACAAGAGAAAGAAAGAGAGAGAGAGAGAGAGAGAGAGAGAGAGAGCGATAGAGAGCAATAGGCAGCGTGTGGGGCGCTGACAGAATTGATTTTTCACTTTTTTCTTGTGCTGAAAAATCTCATCAATTACAGTGAGAGTCGGCCTCTAATGGGAAGAGACAGAGACCGCCTCCATAGCAACGCACAGGGGGGCTGGAGGGGGGGGGTGAGGCTGGAGGGGGGGGGGGTGAGGCTGGGGGGGGGGGGGGGGGGGAACCTGCAGACTCCTGACTGGCTCAGGACTGGAAACACTGCCGCTGATCCAGTTTTGACGAAACTTGAGGGAACGATGCATGTTGCCACTGTGTTCGTGGTATTTTTAAAATTCTGCAGTTTCATAAATGATTGGTCCAAAGAGCCTAAACAAGGCGAACATGTTTGTTCTGATTAGCCCGGATGTGGACTGCATCATTTGTACGGGATGATGTTTGATATTTATTTTTTATCTTGTTCAAATTTAGTCTAATCTGCTCTGATAATCTGTGGGGGTTTTTTTTGGGGGGGGGGGGGCGTTGTGTGTGAGTGGGGTTAGCTTTCACTGAAGCTGAGTTTGGTGAATGCATCTGGCATCCAAAATCTTTCTTTGTTGTTTTAGTGAGGTGAAAAGACAAAATTCAGTTTGTGATTTGGGGTTAATGAATATGAAAACGCCCCGGTATGCTGTGGCCGTTTCTCCACCTGCCTCTATGTCTGCTGGGTTTTAATTGTGTCCAAAGAATAGAAACTCACTGCTTGCTCCTCTGCTTTTGGCTGCTACTGCTTTCTCTGATCATCATCAATTAATCACTAATTAATTCATCGATTCATTTGTTCATCCGTCCGTTCATCCCTCCATCCCTACTGGTCTTCACCTCCTCCCTCCATGTCCATCTCTCTGAAAACCAGGCCCTCTGTGTGAATGAGTTCCTCTTGTCCCTCACACGGACTGTTGGCTCTGCTTTTGCTAACGTTCCCTCGTTTATTGTAATGCACAGTGTGTTTCTGTGTAAATCTGTATAACCTCACAGAGTGAAATGTGATTTACTCCTGAATGCCTTCTCAGATTCCTCTTTTAATAACCTTTATTCATCATGGGAAGGTTGATTCACTCTGCCTCACATTCTCCCAGTGTAACAGTATAGCAGCTCCATGGAGCCGTCGGGGGGTTTAATGCCTTGCTCAAGAGACCCTCCAGTAGTTTCTTAGGGAGTGGAAAGCGTCACTCATTCAGGTTTTTTCCCAACTGTTCAGTCCCTCCAGGAACTTGCGATTTTGCGATCGCAATAATTAACGCAAATTCAAGAAATCTCTTGCAAAATTGCCGCAACTTTTCCGCATGAAACGGCCAAATCAACAGGCCGCTTGTGATTTGGACCAGTTTTCGCATTCGGTGTCGTGGTAACTTACGTCATCGCAGCGCGCATTCAGGTGGAAGATGAACAAAACTCACCTGCCAACAAAAATTACTGCCATAGACCGTGCAAAACAAAACAAAAGCAGCAAGAATCGAGGTGAGTGCAAACTTCAAGCTCTTGGAAGAGTTAATAGCTTAAACGGAGAGTGGGAGAGAATAGGGGGAGGCTGTGTGTGTGTGTGTGTGCGTGTGTGAGTAACAGAGAGAGAGAGAGAAAAAAAAAAAATCCCTTTGCTTTCAATTTTTCCCAATTCCCGCAATTTTACCGCAAAAAGAGCACATAAAACCTCGCAAATTGTATCGCAATTTTTGAGAAAAGCCGCAGCAAAATCAAGCGTTTTGGCCGCAATAATCACAAAAAAACTCTGCAAACTTTTCAGTCACAAATCCAGGACTGTTCGTCTTCACACTTCATCTTAACCCTCTGTGGTAGTGGTTCTCAACGTGGGGTCCGGGGACCACCAGGGGTCCTTGAGGGGGTTCCAGGGGGTCCCCAGCAAACTGATGAATTGTTAAACTTCACTATCATTTAATTTTTGGTTTGTTACTTTAAAGCAACACTGTGACAATTGGGGAAAAAAATAAACGAGAGTATCCTCTTAAATTAAAATCATATTAACCAAGGCAAACAGCAGTAGGTACTTACCGTGTGTTTGAATGGTAAAAGGTCACTCATTATTATATTTGTCACTTATCTTTTATTGGGAACTGTATCGTACAAAAGTTAACAATGAGCATTAAACAGTGTGGGTTCATATTTCAGAGATATCTAGTGCATTGTTTTTCATGTTATTCATATCAGAGTTGGCAGCGTCCTCTCTGTCTGTGATGCAGGTCGTCTGTTTGTCCCATTTTCTGGGGAATATATCTTCCTTAGTCCTTTGGATAAATGTTCATTTTTCCATTGCAAATATTTCCCCTACAATGTCCGTCCATTGTTCAAGTGCAGGGGCTTCAGTTATGTAGCAGTGTCTGGTGATAAAGTAAAACCTTACAAAGGTACCAGTCACATTTTAATACCACATCCTCTGATATTACACTGAGGTAAAAGGTAACTTAACTTACTATAAAACAGTAATAGAACTTTATTTACTTTACTACACACTATGCTATACTTATAATATATCATATTTTTGGTGGGACGGGGTAATCTTGGAAAGTTGCTTTTCTCAGTTTCCTAGTAGTTTTATAGTTTCATAGTCAAGAACATAATTAATGCTCTTTATCTTTGTAGGACAAATTACATGTGACGTGCTGTAGTGTTTTCTGCAGCCATGTTTTAAACCTTTTTATTTAACTTAATAAAGTTAAGTACCATAAATAGCAGGTGGTGGCTGGGTTGTGTTTCACAGAAATTAAAGTTCACTTCTGATAATGACAGCAGATACTGAGCTACAGGCTGCAGTGTTAACATGGGAATTCAACAGCAACACACACACACACACACATACACACACACACACACACACACGGATCAAGGATAAAGCTCCACTATATGAGACCAGATTCCTATCTGTGGCCTGGAATTTCACACAGACACACACACACACACACACACACACACACACACACACGCTAATACAAATATACCACTCCACATACACAGTCTCATTATTTCTGTCTTTCTCTGTCTCTCTCTCTCTCTCTCTCTCTCTCTCTCACACACACACATTCCTCCAGGCATACACACTCATTCTCTCTCTCTCTTTGTCTCTCTCTCTCCCCCTTCTTGGTTTCTCTCTCTTTCACACACACACACACACACACAAATGCTTTTCGACATACACACTCATTCTCTGTCACACACAGAGAAACTCTATCTCTCTTTCACTCTCTCTCTCTCTCCCTCTGGCTCACACACACACACACAGAGCCGCCACACACCACACACACGCACACACAAACACACACACACAAACGCACAAATATCCTCCTTACCTACACTCATTCTCATTCTATCTCTATTTCACTCATTCTATCTCTCTCTCTCTCGCTCACACACACACACACACACAGGCCCTCCCACTCTCCCCACCCACCCACCACTACACACACACACACACACACACACACACACACTCTCCAGACAGAGGTTCTTTGTGTTAGTGTTTAGCATGCTCGTCGTCTCTCACAGAGATAACAGGTTTTATCTCCAGGCAGGTTCAAGTCTTCAAGTCCCAGGCTTCAGTCAGACTCTGTGTGTGTGTGTGTGTGTGTGTGTGTGTGTGTGTGTGTGTGTGTGTGTGTGTGTGTGTGTGCGTGTGTGTGTGTCAGTCTCAAGTCCCAAGTCTACATGTAGAATAGCAAGTCAAGTCCAAGTCAAGTCCATGTCATTAATGTCAAGTCTCAAGTCTAAATGTAGAACAGCAAGTCAAGTCAGAACAAATCAAAAGTCCAGTATCAATTTAATATCTTAAAGAAAACTAAATGGTTTTAATAGGATATAAATGGCAAATATAAAACCTTCCCATACTCAACTGATGCCTGTGACTTACAGACTGGATCCTCTATATTTTATTGAAATTCAAAGATGAACTTCAGTTAATTCTCCCTTTGGCTGTGTAACGTTTTGGAAATTAACTTTACATTCGCTTTTACAGAAGTCTGAGAGATTTTGGAGGATTGTGTTTGGAGAGCAGCATTGAACAGCACTTCTTATCAGGGAGATATTTAAAAAAAAAAAATGTTCCACCTTGAGGAGGTAGTGTGTAACTCAGTGGGCAGAGCAAGGCACTAACACTGCCGGAGTTAGCGGTTTAATTCCCTGTGGAGCCACCAGTGCTGGATTGAAGTGTGTAAACCCGTGGCTCTGTACGGCGTTCAGGATTAAAGCCTCCTCCGAACGGCAGATGTTAATCTACGAGGCAGGAAACTGGGGGAACCGGAAAGGAAGCCGACTTCATTTGCCGTCATGAAGGTTTTATGAAAGTCTGCAGTCGGGCCTGACAAGCGGCTGAGTGATGTTTTCATTAGGGGGGGAAAACCTCCTTTAAATCTTTTCACCCCCAGAGATTTGCGCTACATGAAGCCGGTGGCAAGTACATGAGAGAACTTTTCATCAACCGAACCCTTTAAGTGTCGACTTCTCCGCTTTAAACAGCTAAACAGCGGGCTGGTGTGGAGCTGAGTGATGTTTTCAGCAGGAGAACACGATACTCCACTATACTATAGGACTTCAAAAATACTGTGGCCTTGAAGGAGCTGCTGTACAACAGAATCTCTTAAATCAGCAACTACAGTAAACATAGAGGCATTTATCTTTGCATTTCCAGCATCTCTCTGAGCCTTACCAAGAACAGGCTGTTTCTGTCGCCGTGTCTTTAAGGCTCATTAATATTAACGACCCCTCCGTTCCGATTGGCTAACCGTTTCGAGAGTGAAACGTGAGACGCCGCGGCCCGGCGGCTACAGGTAGGGAAAACTCTCCGGTAATAAACGATGACGACCGCTTGACCGCTTTGAAAAAAAACACTTTGTTAGTCTATTATTTCTTACAGAAATGATAATGAGCGAACCTTTGTGACGCCGCAAAGTTACGGAAGTCCAAACGGCTCGTTTAGAGGCTCGCTTTTCTAATATGGATTGTGTGGATTTAGTTGGCGACCGTGCATTTTGATACTTTCACCATGTTTAGATAGACCATCCAACTCCTTTATCATCACAGAGGCAAGGGGAGTCCTGCTTTACACCATATGGGACCTTTAATACTCAATTCTGATTTCAAAACAAATTATTTCCGAATGAAAACAAATTATGTAAACTTAGTTGTTACTTGTAGTGTGTAAGTTAAAGTCTTGATCCACAAGTTCCTCATTTTCCTGAATTTAGTCTCCATCTTTGTCCCTCAGCCTCACTGTGGTGTTTCTGCACTGCACTTCCCACAGATCACCTGTCAATCAAACAGTGTGGGCGGAGCTTGGATTTTCTGTTGATGCAGTTTGAGTTTCTCTTTTTTTTGTCTGTTCAGCCATGGTGGCTATCACTGCTCATGCTAACTACCCAGTTCTTCTTCTTCTGTTGATTCCAAACAAACCAGGAAACGTAAAACGCATCACTTCCTGTGCGGCAGAGGGTTTTTCCCAGGAAAGAGCTACCAGACACCGGCTGTTTAGAACAGACAGAGGAGAAGCTTTATGAACTGGATATAGGCTGGATCACTGTTGTGATAGAGCAATATGCGATACAGAGTAACAAAACTGAAATTTATTTATATGAAAATGTCGTGGATTGCTAGTTTAAGACCTTAGTTGGCAAAAGGATCCTCTATATTTTGGAGATACTGAAGTTTTTTATTTCCCAAAACATACATGTTGTTTTGGAAATGAAGTCTTCATCTGGACTGAGCAGAATCCCTTCAAGGCGCTCGGTAACAGGGAGTCGTCCGGCCGCTCGCTACGATCACAGACAGGAAATATCCGATGACCGGCTCTCAACAGCAAAACAGCTGTGATGACCTCAGAGCTGCAGGCCTCGGGTGTGAAGCTGCACGCCACAGCTGCAATTTGCAAAGCATCCGAGGATTGAGGCACAGGAAAAGGTGGGAGGAGATGTGATGGGAGGGGTGGGGGAACAGTGGGTGAAGTTGTATTCCCTCTGTCTGGTTTTCATATTAAAGCAGTCAAATTAACAGTTCATTTCACAACAAATCCCAACCTGAAGTTCATCGTTCAGTATCTTCAAAATATCTGTTGTTATTTTGTCAACCATGGATGGAAGTAACCTAATACCCTTTAAAAGTAATAATTTGCTTTCATTTTGTGCTGTCAGTCATTTTGTGAGAGTAGGTGCCACTCTTTTCAGAAGGTGGATAACTCATTTTGGAATGAAACCCTTTTAGAAAATTGATGATATAATATCCCAGCCAGCAGCAGGAGGAGGCCAAGTTTAACATCAATCCAAACAAGCAGAAAAATGTCACAATATCACATCATGGCACGATAAAAAAATCATATCAAAACACTTTTGGAAACTGTTTTGAAGTGATATCAGAATGATATTTAGGTCCTGATTTCATAAAACGATGCAGGCAGCAGCTATGGACGACTACAAATGTCTCAGCTTCACTTCAGTGCTATATTTACACGGTTTTCAATACTGGTGCAGGCTGTTGTATCAACATCTACTGAACACTAGATTCTGTATTTGGGAGATTAAACTCACAGTACCTCTGCATGCCCCACTGATATTTATTACCCAGCATCTCTCAGGTATAAAATTGCTTTAGATTTGTAGTATTTAGCTATGATGATGCTAACTGTGTCGAACTTGGAGGCGTCCTGGTGGCTCAGTTGGCACATGTCACTGCAACATCCTGGTTCAAGTTCAGCCCAGGACGTTTGTTGTGTGTCATCCCCATCTCTCTCCCAGTCTTCCCTTCTCCCTCTCTAGTATCTGTCAAATAAAGGAAAAAAATGCCCCCCAAAAAATCAAACCTCCCCATCCATCATGTTTTTAGCTCCTTCCATTTGATAGTTGTAAATGCAGTTATCGCCAAGCTATGAAGGGCGAGTCCCGTTCACATGAGGTTTTCTGATTTATGTTCTCTATTGATTTGCACTCTGGACATATAAATGTGATTTTGTGCCACACCTCAAACATTTAGGATGCACTTCACCCCCTGAACAGGACCATCAGTCCGACCCAGTGTGACTGCAAGAGTGTGAAGCAGAAAAGGAATCGCGCTTGCTCATTTCAACCTTCCACTGGAGGAATAAAGGTTAAAATATAAGCTCCTCCAGCGTAATAACTCCCTTTCGAATGGCCTTTCCCTCTCTGCAAAATTGGCAGCACAAATCAAGCGCGCCCAAAGTCCTCCCAAACATGAGGAGCACAGTGCAGCATTGAGTGCAGGTCCGTTTGCTTTGCGGCCGGCGGATTAAAACCCTGAACACTGAATCCTCATCTGTCACCAATGGCGGCAGACTGGCAGAACACACACACACACACACACACACACACACACACACACATACACACACACACACACACTGAATAAAACTGTCTTTCTCTGGCAGAACAAAACGAAACAGGCGTGAATTGCACCCCGTGCTATTTACCACTCGGCAGCAAACCTTGAAAAATTCATGAGGCTGGAGACTCTCTCTCTCTCTCTCTCTCTCTCTCTCTCTTTCTCTCTCTCTCTCTCTCTGTCTCTCTCTCTGCCTCTTGATTTGCTCTCTCTTTTTCTCTTTCCATCTCTCTCATTTGTCAATGCTCCATCTCTCTTTCTCTCCTCGTGTCAATTTCAAATTCAGTTACATTATTGGCGAGACTGTCTTTCTTTCTCTCTCTCTCTCTCCCTCTCTCTCTCCCTCTCTCTCTCTGTCTGCTGTTGTAAAGTATGAGGCTTTGTTACGCTCTCTGGTCTGACTGCAGGTTTCTATCCATCTGTCTCCTTCTCTTTTCCCCTCGCCCCCCTGCTTCCAATCATTTCACCCACTCTCTCTCTCTCTCTCTCACCCACACTTAGCTGCCAAAATATCATTGCTTGTATCCTCCAGTATCACCTAGTATCCTCCAGCATCACCTAGTATCCTCCCAGCATCACCTAGCATCCTCCAGCATCACCTAGTATCCTCCCAGCATCACCTAGTATCCTCCCAGCATCACCTAGTATCCTCCCAGCATCACCTAGTATCCTCCCAGCATCACCTAGCATCCTCCAGCATCACCTAGTATCCTCCCAGCATCACCTAGCATCCTCCAGTATCACCTAGTATCCTCCCAGCATCACCTAGTATCCTCCCAGCATCACCTAGTATCCTCCCAGCATCACCTAGTATCCTCCAGCATCACCTAGCATCCTCCCAGCATCACCTAGCATCCTCCAGTATCACCTAGTATCCTCCCAGCATCACCTAGTATCCTCCCAGCATCACCTAGTATCCTCCCAGTATCACCTAGTGTCCTCCAGCATCACCTAGTATCCTCCCAGCATCACCTAGTATCCTCCCAGCATCACCTAGTATCCTCCCAGCATCACCTAGTGTCCTCCAGCATCACCTAGTATCCTCCCAGCATCACCTAGTGTCCTCCAGCATCACCTAGTATCCTCCCAGTATCACCTAGTATCCTCCCAGTATCACCTAGTATCCTCCCAGCATCACCTAGTATCCTCCCAGCATCACCTAGTATCCTCCCAGCATCACCTAGTGTCCTCCAGCATCACCTAGTATCCTCCCAGCATCACCTAGTATCCTCCCAGCATCACCTAGTATCCTCCCAGCATCACCTAGTGTCCTCCAGCATCACCTAGTATCCTCCCAGCATCACCTAGTATCCTCCAGTATCATCTAGTATCCTCCAGTATCACCTAGTATCCTCCCAGCATCACCTAGTATCCTCCAGTATCACCTAGTATCCTCCAGTATCACCTAGTATCCTCCCAGTATCACCTAGTATCCTCCAGCATCACCTAGTATCCTCCAGTATCACCTAGTATCCTCCAGCATCACCTAGTATCCTCCAGTATCACCTAGTATCCTCCAGCATCACCCAGTATCCTCCCAGTATCACCTAGTATCCTCCAGCATCACCTAGTATCCTCCAGTATCACCTAGTATCCTCCCAGTATCACCTAGTATCCTCCAGTATCACCTAGTATCCTCCCAGCATCACCTAGTATCCTCCAGTATCACCTAGTATCCTCCAGTATCACCTAGTATCCTCCAGTATCATCTAGTATCCTCCAGTATCACCTAGTATCCTCCCAGCATCACCTAGTATCCTCCAGTATCACCTAGTATCCTCCAGTATCACCTAGTATCCTCCAGTATCATCTAGTATCCTCCAGTATCACCTAGTATCCTCCAGTATCACCTAGTATCCTCCAGTATCACCTAGTATCCTCCCAGTATCACCTAGTATCCTCCCAGCATCACCTAGTATCCTCCCAGCATCACCTAGTATCCTCCAGTATCACCTAGTATCCTCCCAGTATCACCTAGTATCCTCCAGTATCATCTAGTATCCTCCAGTATCACCTAGTATCCTCCCAGCATCACCTAGTATCCTCCAGTATCACCTAGTATCCTCCAGTATCACCTAGTATCCTCCAGTATCACCTAGTATCCTCCCAGTATCACCTAGTATCCTCCCAGTATCACCTAGTATCCTCCAGTATCACCTAGTATCCTCCAGTATCATCTAGTATCCTCCAGTATCACCTAGTATCCTCCAGTATCACCTAGTATCCTCCAGTATCACCTAGTATCCTCCCAGTATCACCTAGTATCCTCCCAGCATCACCTAGTATCCTCCCAGCATCACCTAGTATCCTCCAGTATCACCTAGTATCCTCCCAGTATCACCTAGTATCCTCCAGTATCATCTAGTATCCTCCAGTATCACCTAGTATCCTCCCAGCATCACCTAGTATCCTCCAGTATCACCTAGTATCCTCCAGTATCACCTAGTATCCTCCAGTATCACCTAGTATCCTCCCAGTATCACCTAGTATCCTCCCAGTATCACCTAGTATCCTCCCTGTATCCACACTAGAAGACTGGATTCTTCCTCTGTTCTCTATATATTAGCTGTTCTGTCACCTTATTTATGTGTTCAGGATGGGTGGTGTGTGTGTGTGTGTGTGTGTGTGTGTGTGTGTGTGTGTATGTGTGATGTGTGTGTGTGTGTGTGTCCCACTTGTCCCAGTCTCACTCTGTGTTGTGTTTCTGTTTGTGTCTTGCAGTTCCTCTTCCTGTCGGAGGTGCTGCAGTGGAGAGCCCAGACCACTCCAGACCACATCCTGTACACACTGCTCAACTCCAGGGTGAGACACACACACACACACACACACACACACTGGGGTTGCAGATTGGATTTGGATTGTTGCAGCAGCAAAAATAGGATACAGAAACAACAGAACAGAAAAATAAATAAGAATACAGGTACGGGGTGATATTGAACATAACACCAGCTGACTATTACAACACTGGAACGTATTAGGCAAAAACATACGGATACAAAAATATGAACACGTATCAATTTACAGTGTATATGCAAGACGACACAGCAGAAAGAAAATGAATAAAAAAATGTCCAATGTAAAAATATATGAAAACAAATGAAAATATGAAGATATATGCAATATATAACAAATGAGAAAATATGAGAGTGGCAGCCAGTGACCATTGTTGTCAATGCTGTCAATATCATTACTATGAAAATAGTATATATAATAGGATTTATTAATGTGCTCAGTCTGTAAATATGAATGTGTCAATTTTCACTCTGTGACCCTGAAGGTAATTTGCATAATGGCAGTGTGACACTGTGGTTTGATTACAGCTGTTCAGCACCGAGATGCTGCAACGGAAAATATGACATGACACCTGCTGATACACACGGCTGATTGAATGTGTCAATCATCTCTCCGCTGTGTGTGTGTGTGTGTGTGTGTGTGTGTGTGTGTGTGTGTGACCTCCTCCAGGGTACGATAGCCAGCTCTCTGACTTGTGTTCAGCTCCATAAGCGAGCGGAGAAGATCGCCGGCATGCTGGCTGAGCGAGGCCACCTGCAGGACGGAGACCACGTGGCTCTGGTCTACCCTCCAGGTAAACACCCGGGGTCTGAAGCAGGGTGGGGCCACGCATGAACCGAACTGAGAATGCATGGTAGACTCCAGTTGGAGGAGTGTGAATGTGAAAGTCTCCCAGCTGTAAGGAAACAGAATGTGAATTGAATTGGAATGACAGGAAACAGAATTTAATTCCATTAAATTCCATTAAATTCCATTAAATCCCGCTTCTAAGAGAGTTTATCTCGACTCGATAAACATTATAAATCAAATCATTATGAATCAAATAAAAGACAGACAAATCAAATGCATCCAATCATAATGTATGGATTACAATTACATGTTATGCATCAAATACTACCTGAAAGGTTCCTTTAACATTTTATGATATTCAGTATTGATAATATATAACACTATGCGTGAAGAAAAAACAATAAAACATGGAATTTCACCGAATTTTGACTATGGATGTCATCTCAACTTTAATTTTGGTGCGTTGTACTGACGTCAACATCAAAATGTTTTCTGGCTGTCCTCATAAACAGATTTATTTTGTAGGTAAAAGTCTGTAACCCATAATGTGTTTTACTCTCACGCCAGCAGTCATTTTTTTAAAGGGTGATCTCATCAAATTTATAGTTATAGTTGCGAATAGTAAGACATTTAGAGACATTTACTTTCAACTCAACATGAGACCCGGCTTCAATTCCCTCAAGCCAACAAGCTTTCAGCTGAGTGAATTTTTCATTTTAAGCAAAGGTTTTTCTTTTCTAACCATGATCAAAACTTTACCCTTTAACCAAATTGTTTTAGTTTTCTCATCAGGTGATGTGAAGGTATGAGTACGAATCATGGATGCAAATGTCGTACGAGAACTCATTTTTTTTGCCTTTTTTTGACCTCACGCAAGTAGGAGTCAGTTTCTTCAGATGCTACAATCTCATTTAGGAGTGAAGCTCTTCATGTGTAGAGAGATATGTAGTAGAGACGTAGAGATGTGTCGTCTTTGTTCAGTGACAAGGTTCAGGAAGTAGCTGCAGCCTCGGGGCCGGGACGCTGCCTCCAAATTAACTTTCAAACAAGGACACGGTTTTCACTGCTTTTATATGAGAAAGGACACAACTGCAGTTCAGAGTCAATCAAGCTGTGGAGGAGAAAACTGCAGCGAACGGAAAGAATAGTAAGCAGGAGATCACCTTAAAGCAGCTTTCAATTAACCAGCGCTCAATATTTAACCTGCTCGCTCTGTGTGTGTGTGTGTGTGTGTGTGTGTGTGTGTGTGTGTGTGTGTGTGTGTGTGTGGACCATATTGACCATTGTCTTTTTTTCCCTCTTTCTGCACATCTTCCTCCCTCCACCCCTTCCTCCTTCCCTCTCCTCCTCCCTCTCTCTTTCTTCCTCCCATCTTTCTTCCCTCCAATTCCCCTCTTTCCCCCCTCCCTCCTTGCCCTTCCTTCCTCCTTCCTTCTTTCCTCCCCTCCCTCCTCTCTCTCTCTCCTTCCCCTCCCTTCCTCTTTCCTCCCCTCATTCTTCCTTCCTCTCTCTTATTTACCCTTCCTTCTTCCCCTCTCCTTCCTTCTTCACCATCCTTTCCCTTCCTTTTCCTCTTCTTCCCTCTCTTCTCCCTCCTTCCTTCTCCTTCCCTCCCATCCCTTCCTCTCCCTCCCTCTTTCCTTCCTCTCCTCCTCCTCTCCCTCCCTCCCTCCATCCCCCCCCTCCTTTCCTCCTCCTCCTCCTCCTCTTTTTCCCTTGCACCCTTCTTCCCTCTCCTTATTACCTCCTTCCTTTCCTCTCCTTCCCTTCCCATTTTTCCTCCCTTTACCCATCTCTCTCCCTCCCTGTCTCCCTCTTCCTCCTCCTCCTCCTCCTCCTCCTCCTCTTCCTCCAGGTATCGACCTCATCGCGGCGTTCTACGGCTGCCTGTACGCCGGCTGCGTGCCGATCACGGTGCGACCGCCTCACCCGCAGAACATCGCCACCACGCTGCCCACCGTCAAGATGATCGTGGAGGTAAAACCTGACGCTGTGACGCCTCAGTCAGTCACATGATCACCTGCAGCGTCACTATCTCAATATGTGACTTATACATGGGTGACAGGAGGCGCAGATGGTGTGTGTGTGTGTGTGCGTGTGCGTGTGTGTGTGCGTGTGTGTGTGTGTGTGTGTGTGTGTGGGGGGGGGGGGGGGGGGGGGGGTTGAAAGAGCGGCAGGAGGAGAGAAATCAACTGCCATTCAACTCAATAGGAATATGTGATTCAGTTACTTCAAAGTAAAAGTCCTTTTTCATGCTGTGTTTCCGTTGTTTTGTCCACCTGCTGTCAGTTGTATAGCATAATGTATTGAGTTCTGTCAGTTGGATATACTGTCAGTTGTAGTATAATGTATTGAGTTCTGTCAGTTGGATATGCTGTCAGTTGTAGTATAATGTATTGAGTTCTGTCAGTTGGATATACTGTCAGTTGTAGTATAATGTATTGAGTTCTGTCAGTTGGATATACTGTCAGTTGTAGTATAATGTATTGAGTTCTGTCAGTTGGATATACTGTCAGTTGTATAGCATAATGTATTGAGTTCTGTCAGTTGGATATACTGTCAGTTGTATAGCATAATGTATTGAGTTCTGTCAGTTGGATATACTGTCAGTTGTTTAATTGGCTCTGGTGGTGCAGGTGAGCCGCTCGGTGTGTGTGATGACCACACAGCTCATCTGTAAGCTGCTGAGGTCCAAGGAAGCTTCAGCCGCCGTCGACGTCAGGACCTGGCCCCCCGTCCTGGACACAGGTACACACACACACACACACACACACACACACACACACACACACACTCAGATATGCTGTAAACTTCTTAAGCAGTATTGTTTCTGTTAAACAGTCATGTCATGTCAGTAAAGTAACTGAATTGAACAGACACACACACAAAGAACAAAGACAGGTAGACACATGCACACACACACACACACACACACACACACTTATATACAGTATATACAGTATATATATATACAGATAGACACATACTAGATACAAGCTACTGTCTCCCCTTTACTACAAATTCTGTAAATTTTGTCAATTCAGAAAAAAGACTTTAATAATAATATTGTATGGTATTGTATATTGAGACAGCCGTCACATAATGAGGTTGATTTCCCCTCAGATGATTTGCCAAAGAAGAAACCTCCTCTGCTGTATAAACCGTCCAACCCCGACACCCTGGCCTACCTGGACTTCAGCGTCTCCACCACTGGCATGCTCGCTGGAGTCAAGGTACACACACACACACACACGTACACACACACACACACACACACACACACACACACACACACACACGATGGACTATGGATCGAGTTCGTTCGTCCATCCGTCCGTCAAACCTGATATTTCAGGTGATATCTCAGACACCACCGGCCTGATTGGCCTGATGGGGGCGCTGTGTTTAAAGGTTAACAATTTTAACTCAAACGTGATATCTCAGACACCACTGGTCGGATTTTAATGAAACTTAGAGGGATGATGCATTTTGACACTGTGTTCTGGCGTCTTAAATGTCAAAATTTTAAACGTTGAAAGGCCATAACTCTTACTCTACCTTTCCAATTTTGACAAAACTTGGAAAGATGATGCATCTTTGCACTGTGTTCCACTTATTGGCCTGATGGGGGCGCTATGATTATGACTAAAGTTGAAAAGTTTTAACTTAAACGTGACACCTCAGACCCCACCGGTCCAATTTTGTGTTCTGGTGGTTTAAAGGTCAAAATTTAAAACTTTAAAAGGCCATAATGTCCCATTTTGACGAAACTCGGAGGGATGATGTATCTTGTTACCGATTGGCCGAAGGGCTGCCTGCATCATTCATGCGGGACGACGTGTTTCACTTGTTCATCCGGTACAGATGTAACCGTTTTAAGATCTGCTATTGGGTGAAAGCTGAGAGTGTGAGAGTGTTGGAGGCGAGTCGATCGGTGACATTTAAAGATTAAAGCTGCTATTGATCCCTGCTGCTCTACAACAGGTCAGCTCCTGTTGTTTCTCTGCCACCAGTCATCATGTGCAAGTGTGTGTGTGTGTGTGTGTGTGCTTGATTCCACTGAAGCCAGCTCCTAAACAACACCTCTTCTTGTTTCTTTGGTCTCTAATCCATCCCTGTTCAAACCCTTTTCTTTCCCCGACTCTCAGAAAGAGGAAGGGAGGAAGATTCATCTGTTTCCAGTCACTACAAGGAAACACAATCAATAAAAGACATTATACTCTGTATCGCTGATTAAAGATAGAATTGAACAGTTTAGTTTCAAAGGGAGATATCCACCATTTGAAGTGACATCTGCTCTTGCCCTTTTACTGTAATACAACAAAATGAAACCAAATTGTGAAACTGTTTAAAGGATCTCTGGTAACTGTTTCCCAAAATGGATATAAAGTAATGTGGAATAGAACTCCCCAGTTTCATCTATTACTTTAACCCTCTTCAGAAACAGATTAAACCAGATCAGCGTCCCGACTCTTCCTCTATGGCACATTAATATTCCAGGTCGGGGCTTCATTTTCTCAGCTATAAATCTCACCTTTAGAGGTCAGGTACCAGAGATTACAGCGCGTATCTGATGAGACTGGAGATAATTGTAGATGAAATCTATTCCTCTGGAGAGGAGGTGTATATTTTATCTGTCTAAAACGCAAAATAGAAGTCTATTCTGCCTGAGTCTTCCTTCCTTATTTCACAAACTATGGCTCTCACCCTTGGCCTCCTTATTGGTTGCTCATAATGTTTGTGATCTAGGAGTTGAAGCTTATTCTACTGTTGCAGTCAGCCACTCTGGATAAGAGCGACAGCTAAACGCCTAAAATGTAAATGTACTATAAATAGTAGAAGGAAAACCTCTGCAAATACTGAACAATTGTCCAACTTTCTGTCACACCCCAAAAAAAAAATCATTCCTATCACTTAAATTTAAAGTTAAATTGATTTTTTGACCCTGCAAACATCCACTTATCTATCCACATATCTATCTCTGTTAGTTTCATAATTACGGCAAAAAAAAGATAATCGTCTAATGGTGAAAATCCCAGATCCGGATCAACACCAAAATCGAATCCGTCGCTCCTTGGTCCAAGGCCGATCTGTCCACCAAACTTCATGGAAATCCGTTCATCTGTTTCTGAGAAATCCTGCTGACAGACAGACAGACAAACTAAAGCACAAGCTCCCTGCTGGAGGTGATAAATGTTAAGTAATTAGAAATATGTCTACAGCAGAGCGATTAGCATAACAAACGCTCAGACGCAGGAAGTCTCCGGATGCAGCGGCGACCGGATGAATTGACCGCATTGTTTTTTCTCATTGTGCTTCGGCACCAGCGCTGCCCGTTCCCGCATTGACTGATTTCCTCATTAAGCACAGTGATTAAACATAATGGATTGGCTGTTTAGCCGCGCATGAGAAAACACGCCGCCATTGTTTCCCTGCCGCCCGCCACTTCCTGTGCCGTTGATTAGACAGACAATTAGAGTGTGTTTCTCAAAGTGTTTATTAATAAGTCTTTTGTGTTGTGATTATGATGCAGAGGCACGAGACGACGTAGCGATGATATTTGACAGTCGGTGGTGTGAACGCTGTCAAAAGAAATGCATTGTGGTAAATAGAGAGACGATGAGCAGGGACGGGGAATCAATCAGCTGATTTTCTAGCTGGCTGCTTAACAAATACTGTATATATTGGCTGAATTACAGGTTAGCTTGCTTTAAAGGGGCGATAACAAAGATTTTACTGCGCCGCAGGACAAAATGACCATAATATATCTGCGAGGGGGCTGATAAGGTTAGTGATCAATACCAATCACTTAAAGATTACTTGGCCAGCTGCTGAGATTTCTGGCTTTCTCACTTTCTGGTCCATCCTCTGTTTTGGAACAGAAACTCCCCGCTCATTGGAATATCAAGACTGTCCCTATCCCCACACACACACACACACACACACACACACACACAGACACACCTACTTGCATTTCCAACTGCTCAAAGATGGAGGATGGACCAGCGTCCCAAAGATGAAAAATAAAAAGCCTCAAGCTCTCAAGCCAAAAAAGCAAATGACAAAACATTTTTATTATTCCAGTGTTTAGCATGATGATGTATTACCTCTTAACAAGATGTTTCTGTTGGATCTCCGCTCCAATGAGCTAGCTTACTCCTCTTTATTGTGAAAATGTGACTTTGTTATTTATGTCAGTTACAGGCCACCGTAGCTCAAGGGGACGGGAGGGTTGAGGCGATTCCTACTGGTCGCTGATAGATTACTTAACGGCCCTTTAAGTCAGTGTCAGTGGACTAGAGAGAGGTAGAATGGATAAAGCTGGACTGAGGTGAACCAGGCTGAACCAGGCCAAACCAGGCCGAACCAAGCCAAACCAGGCCGAACCAGGCCAAACCAGGCCGAACCAAGCCAAACCAGGCCACCTCTCCTCTCATTCAGAGTCCATTGCACAAGTGGCAGGTTGTGCCCTGTAACTATGGCTCTGGTGCAGGATCAGTTCCCTCGGGCCACTTCCGACTGCTACATGTAGCTGCACCTGTACCAAATGAAGCTGGATCTAAAACCTAATGAACGATGAAGGCTGTCTGATGAATGCACTGGTTTTTCGGTAATAAAGAAAGACATTTTTTAGGACATTCACCACCAGCCTCCAACAGCAGCTGAATTTGTTCTTCTTTCCTAAATCCTAATGGGAAAGCAAACACCACCCATTAAATCTCATATTGAGCCTTAAAATCACATTTTTCAAAAAACAAAACTGCAAATGCAGTGAGATAATTCCACTTGTTTCCAATGCAAATCAGCTTGTTTCAATAATTTTCTTGAATATTTTCTTGCTGTGACTGGAGGGTCTGCCTTATTCTGCCTTGTTTCAAGATGTTGACACTTATTTCTAGAAAAAAAAGTGAAACTGCTTTGAAACCAAGTAGCATTATCTCAGAATCTTTGGTTTTAAGGGAAAAGTAGCAGTAGTAGTAGTAGACTGAATAGAAGGCTAGACGACTTGTTGATGTGGACTCCCAGTGTTTTGCAGTGTGTGTCTAACCTCCATGTGTCACCTGTCTGTCTGCTGGACAGATGTCTCACACAGCCACCAGTGCCTTCTGCCGCTCCATCAAGCTGCAGTGTGAGCTTTACCCGTCCAGAGAGGTCGCCATCTGCCTCGACCCGTACTGCGGCCTGGGCTTCGTCCTCTGGTGCCTTTGCAGGTCAGTCAGTCAGACACACACACACACACACACACACACACACACACACACACACTGGATTCAGATGAAAGCCCTTTTTTCTCCATTTTGATTTCACCTGTAAAATCCACTCCAGTCATGAAGGGTGGGTGGAGATGAACGGGAGGAGACAAGTTAAAGGAGTTTTAAGTCTTAAGATAAGTTAAAGACACTTCATGTATCATTTTAACATCAATAAATCATTACTACATCAATTTTGAGACATTACTATAATTAAAAAAGTGAGACTATCATCGAAAAGATTGGCAGCTTATTGATGGATTTATTGGTGTGTTGGGAAATTCATCTTGTGACATACAGAAGTCAGATAAATGACACCAAAAAAAGAAATAACCCGCAATAAACACAACACAGTAAACATAGCACAGTAGACAAGACGGTACATTATTCACACATTCAAGGACTCAGTAATGTCGCTGCTGCTTTTGTTCAGCAAAGCCATGCTGGTGGCTTTTATGCACTAAACAAAGGATGTGACACATCTCCAATAATCGCCGGTCCTTTCTTCATCAGTCGGTTCCTATAGACTGATGTCATACATCCAAAAAAGTGTGTGTGAGAGAGAGAGAAAGAGGGAAGAAAATACATATTGTAGAAAGAGAGCGAAAGAGTATAATGAGTGGAGAAAGAGAGACAGAGGTTTATAGAAGCATGGCTGTGGGTTCATGTTTTATTCTGCTGGTTTACCAAAGCTGCCGTCTCCCAGAAGATGATGTAACTGCACAACTTGGCTTACTTTTCCACTCCCCCCCATCTCTCTCTCTCTCTCTCTCTCTCTCTCTCTCTCTCTCTCTCCTGGTTTAGTATCTACCTTCCCTTCTTCCTTTCTCCTCGCCCTTCCTTTCTCACTTTTAAATGACACTCGCTACATCTTTTTCCTTCTCCAATATCACACTCCCTTTGTCCTTTGTACTTTTTCCCCTGCTTTCTTTCTTCTTTCTTCCCTCCTCCCTCGCTTTTCTCTCCCTAAGCTTATCCTTCGAATGTCAACACTTCATATTATGGAAAATAATATGACATTATGGAAATATCACAGTGGGTTTCCCGTCCGAAAACCAAGACGAAAGAAGAGAGGCAACAAAGCTATATATATATATATTTTTTTTTTTATTACGTGGCATTGGGAGCGCTAGCCAGGCAGCCTTGGTCTCCCTTACTGCAGAGATCGACTCAGCCTTGAAGAATGGGAAGAAATCGGGTGTTTTTTTGAAGTGCTGAATATGTAACAGTGTGAATGTATTATGGAGAAGGCCGTTTCTCTTGAGTCAAATGTACTCACTGGGTTTCCGTAGTTTGAAAAGTGTAATTTACTCTGTTGGAGCATGAGTTGCAGGCCTTTGAGTGTAAAGAGCTTGTCATGTGCTGTACAGTGAATAATGGTCTTCCTCTGCAGGCGGTAGTGTGCACTTATATTGTATTGGCTATAAATTTAGGTATATTCAATTCTCTTATTGTTACTGCTGTGTGTGTGCGTGCAAATGTGTGGGTTGGTGTGTGAGTTTTTAAGTGTTTTAAAGCTGCACTAGCCAATTTTTGCACTTTGGCGGCCCCAAGTGGCAGTGGGAAGTAACTGTTTGGATTTTTGAAAGGTTGAAGGACTTCATTACCCAGAAATCCTGTTAGGTGACATCAGTAAAATGTCTTCTTAGTGTCTGTTTGGTGGGTGGAGGTAGTGAAGGGGTTAATGAGTAGACCAGCTTTCTCTGGACGGAGCGCTCGCTCACTATAAAGACACCAGAGAACTTAATCTGGACCAATAGGGTGAACACAGAACCTGAATGGATAGAGCGGTCCTCCCACTGTTCGCCATGGTAATTTGGCTAGTACAGCGTAAAATGGTGATTATGGAATTTTAAGGGTTAAGTAAGGGTTATCACTTGAGAACTGTGCAGATGAGTCTGTTAGCAAGCTGTCAAAACTCAACTGAAAGCAAACGTTAGCGACTTTTCTGCCGTTTTTCCCGTGGCAGATATCAGATTTTGAGCCTGACGGTCTGGTCTCTCTCTGCAGTGTGTACTCAGGTCACCAGTCCATCCTGATCCCCCCCTCTGAGCTGGAGGTGAACCCGGCTCTCTGGCTGCTGGCCGTCAGTCAGTACAAAGTCCGCGACACTTTCTGCTCCTACAGCGTCATGGAGCTCTGCACCAAAGGCCTGGGCCTGCAGACCGACTCGCTGAAGGTAGGGGGCGCTCCGCTTCACTAAATATCTACACTCACTGGCCAAAATAACTGGAACACCAGTTTCCCATAAAACATAAAAGCTATTATTGGCAAAATATAAGCATATGATTCATAAATTATTATTATTTGATAATATTATGATTAATTGTCATGCTCATCAAAAAAACGAGCCATAATCTAAAAGCTGCACATTAATTGAAAGTCACAAAACATCATAGATAATCAGATTAAGAACAGGCTGCAGGTTTTGCTTAACAAACGTGACAGCTCTTTTATGTTTTAAGGAAAACTGGTGTTCCAATTATTTTGGCCAGTGAGTGCATATTATATGCTTTACATTTTATGAATTTAGCTGATTCTCTTGTCTGGAGAGACTTGCAATAAGATAATGTTTCACACAATCACTGTGATGCCCTTGAGCAAGGCATTTATATCCTGTGAGCTACAGCATGTGTGTGTAATGTTACTTCATTTGAAAGTTTAAAGTGCCCTGTAATTAGCAATCAGTATAAGTCACTCTGTCGTTCAGTCGGTCCCAAACATTTGAAATAATTTACTGCACATGTGCCACGGCGGGACGCAGCTATAAAGACTCTATAAGCCTGACTGCTGCATGAATTTTGAGATTTGGTTTGGTTTGGGTTGGTAAAGCAGAGGTTTGCTGCACCAGAGATCCTGGATTCTAATCTTGAGTGAGTCAATTTAGCGCTACACTGGTCGCAGTTTATCACAAATTATGTGTTTGAGTAAGCTTCATGACCACAGGACTCCAGAAACCCTTTCAAAACACACTGTGTCATTTCTAGAACGCATGTTGTGAAAGCAGAAAATAAAGCTTTTTTTTTGTTAATGCCTGAGAAATGTGACTTTTTGACGAGGTTCTCACAGCAATTAATCAGCAATTAAGTTTATTTGCAGATGTAAATGGCAGCACGCAGAAAGTAGAGAGAAGAAAAATGAATACAGATGGGACTTATGAAAACATCTCACCTTATACCAAAAAAAACAAGTAAAAAACAAGTAAAAAAGTGAATTGCATAACAGAAACTAAATGTCACCAAAGCTCACCATGGTACAACACAGTACGACAACAACAAAACACATAAACAATACGGTGTAAACCAGACCTCTCCTGCCCCGCTCTCCTCCCCTCTCACTCCCCATCCTCCCTCGCCCCCCTTCAGTCTCGAGGGCTGGACTTGTCCCGGGTGAGGACTTGCGTGGTCGTGGCGGAGGAGCGTCCCAGGATCGCCCTGACCCAGTCCTTCTCCAAACTCTTCAAAGACCTGGGCCTGCACCCGCGCGCCGTCAGCACGTCCTTCGGCTGCAGGGTCAACCTGGCGATCTGCCTGCAGGTCAGTCACAGTTCCTACCTTCCTACCTCTTACTTTCTTATTTTCTCTGCCTCCGTCTCTTTTTTCGCAGAGACTGAGGATGTTTCTTGGTTTGACATTTTGGCCGGAAGTGCTGTAGAAGTTGTCAGAAACTTCCAAGTCCTACAACCAGGGAAACGTTGGCTGACGTTGACCGCAGTCGCCTCATTTTCTCATTTGTTGGATGCAGCTGAACTTTTGGCCAATCACGTACTGATCTGTATGCATGTCCAACCTTTTGCTGCAGCATCATTGGCGCTACGGCTAGAAATCTGGCTGGAGTCAACCACTGAAATCTAGCAGGGCGTTGTTTAAGGTTTGAACAGATTTGTCTTGGAGCTGCTGTGACATCCGAGGTAGACTTGGGGGTGTGTTCACGCCAAGCACGGACTAAAACTAAACTAGTAAACGCTCCAGAGTTCGTTATATACCTCATATACGAACTCTGCAGCGGTTACTTCTTTAGTTCGGTTCGTTTGGGCGGTTGAGAGCAATCTGAAAATGCGAGTCTGGGTCCTCTTCCAAGTGAACTGCATTAGGAGTGAGAATGTAATCCGAACCAACTACAGGAAACCACCCCAAGACCTAAGGTTTTATGAGTATAAGGAGATGGATTTTGACATCCAGCAGTTGCTCATATTCAGCTATTTCTTCATGTTTTCTTAATTGATACGAACACCAGAGAAGGTAAATCACGGTAAAAAGTGCAGACAAGTCCATCGTGTTCAGCTCAAGTTACAGTGTCTGGAATCGGATGTGTTTGTTTGTCAGAGAAAACAAACCGTGAGGTGTGATCGCACGCTTACTCATGCATCCGCTTCCAGTAGTCGTGTTTTGCCCTTCAGTGCGTTACATGGAATTAAATAGCTCGCTCTTGTGGAACTGTTTTTGTTTGCACTCTCCCATGAATTGTGTATTATACCCTGTGTAGTTTGCAAAATTTAAGATGCTTGCTTCTGTGCCGCTCTTTGGAAATGGACTTGAGTAGTTAAACTGGATTTCAGTGAACTGTGCTGTTTGTTTGCAGTTGGCAGGAAAATTAGGCAAAGATGTTGTTTTACCAGAGCGTCTGCTTGATCCAGGGGGTGCGTTTGTTTTATTTATCTGAGGGAAACGGATAAGCACAAAATTTTCATTGAGGTCAGGCAGGTAAACACTGTAATAGAATATGCTTTCCAAGAGGGAAAGTCTTTGGCGATAAATTGATGGTTTTGAGGGGCAGTGGACTCACCCCTGCCTGTCTGTGGCCTCAGTGGTTGTGGTTCAAACTGAATCTGGTGCTTATCCTCTGCAGCTTGGAGTTTTCCAGCTAGTCTATCGCTGCTGTAGCGGAAAAACCACCTAGCTGCAATTTTGGTTACGTTGCATTGGAAGTTTACAAGGTTGTGTATGTGTTGAATGACTTTCATGACCCCTGGGCGCTTCAAACCTGTTAAAGCCCCATTGTACAATGTCAAAAATACATGGGCGTCAGTGAAAACATAACCATTCTTTTCTTCCTTCTTTAAAAATACACTTTCTTGCAGATGTGTGGTTGTGGTGCGGCAGCAGCAGCGATATGTTTTTGGGGGACTAGATGACAGGCTCCAGAGAGAAAAGTCCCTTAGTTTGCCAGACAGGACAACAAACTAAACCGCAGATCTTTCTCTCTACATAATCATTCTCTCCGCCTGCTGCCTCTCATCCAAACAGCCAGCTCTGGAGACACGGAGCTCTCTCTCTCCGTGTGTCTCTGGGGTTCAGCTTGTCTGTGCAACATGCAGCGTCATCCGTCCATTTCAGGCTGATCATTGCTGTCACATTCCAGCTATGATTTGCAACCTTCAGTGGATCAAATCAAGTTATTCCCCAAGTTCATATCAAAATGTCATTGAAGTTTGTCCTTTTGGTATTCTTTAAACCCTGTCATTGAACGTAGGGCTGAACAATTAATCGAAATTTTACCGAAATCGCAATATGGCCTGCTGCAATTTTCAAATCGCAGGAGGCGCAATATTTGTTAAAGGCGAAATGTGTGTCAAAATACCATTTTAAATTAAATATTGTCGTGCTGCAGAGATGTCCTGGCCTACACATCATATTCTACAGACTTAAGAAAACATCTTTGTTTGGTACAGATCCCCGCAAAAATCACACCATAATCATTTTAATACGTTTTTCATTGAAAATGAGAATAATGATGTAAAAATTATCATTCCCTCTAATATCGCAAATCATATCGCAATTGCAATATCAGTCAAAATAATCGCAATTAGATATTTTTTCAAAATCGTTCAGCCCTAATTGAATGTACCAATTCAAATTTTTTTTACCTTATTTACCTGGAAGCTAAGTAAAGATATCTGCTGGATAATTAAGATCCAAGTTAAGTTACTATCCAATTTTCTATCAAATGTCAATGTATGAATCATTTTATTGATATTTGATATATAAGATATACAGTATATAAGATGTATCTTCAACCTGAATGAAGAGAGTTGCTAAATATTCTTGCTATATTCAACATAACTGAATCATTTATGAGCCTGTTGTTGTTGCACAGTAGATGATTTCTAACTGCATGTCTCATAACTTGAATAAATGCTGAGCCAAAAGAGCCAAATTGTGATGAATGTAAAATGACTAATATTCTATGTTGAACGACACCGTAACCTAAATTAACCAATCGCTTTCTAGCGGCTGAAATTGACAAGACTAATATTTGGCTTAACAATCCTTTCAGTTGTGACTGCTTGTTTTATTTCTTTCAGTTTTCCATTTTGACATTTTCTTCCCTCCTTTCTTCGTGTTTTGCATAACCCCGCCCACATATCTCATACTTGGTTTTGTCTCCGCCCTCCTTCCTTCCTTCCTTCCTTCCTTCCTCCTCTCCCCCCTTTATTTCTTGCTCCTCCTCCTCCTCCTCCTCTTCCTCCTCCACCCCTCTCTGCTGCTGTAGCCTCACAGGCTGGGGAAGCTTGCTGACCAGGTAGGGAACCACCATCTACCCCCCCTACCCCCACCCCAACCCCGCTACCCCACCCCAACCCCACCCTCCACCTCCTCTCAGCACATCGCTCATCAGCTGGCCTCCACACTGGGTTTAGACTAAGGGTGGAGGAGTAGGAGGGTGGTAGGAGGTTCTTCAGTGTGCCATCACGACCCAAGAGGATCTAGAAACCTTCGTCACCGCGAAAGATTTGCTCGTCTTACATGATTCTGTTCTACGATCGATTGTTGATCAGTTAGATCTAGTGAGGCTCATTCTCTGCAAAGTCCTTTGAGAAATAAATGAACACGGCGCTATATTTGCATTAGGGCTGGGTAATATATCGATATTATATCGATATTATATCGATATCGTGATATGAGACTATTGTCTTAGATTTTGGATATCGTAATATTGTGATATGGCATAAGTGTTGTCTTTTCCTGGTTTTAAAGGCTGCATTACAGGAAAGTGATGTAATTTTCTGAACTTACCAGACTGTTCTAGCTGTTCTATTATTTGCCTTTACCCACTTAGTCATTATATCCACATTACTGATGATTATTTATCAAAAATCTCATTGTGTAAATAAAGCAATAGTCATCCCTACAATATTGTCGCAAAATCGATATCGAGGTATTTGGTCAAAAATAATGTGATATTTGAATTTGTCCATATTGCCCAGCCCTACTTACAATTGAACATTTAGCTCACTTCGTAGAAAATACTGAGATATATATCGTGTATCGCCATTCCGCCAGAAAATACCGAGATATGACTTTTGGTCCATATCGCCCAGCCCTAATTTGCGTTCTTGTGAGTTCTTGTGAGTGATCATAGAGGATGAATGGGAAGCCCCGAGTTTCGTTGTGAGAATGACGCGCCACGTCCAAACAGCGCTACAGTCTGTAGTACAGAGACGGTTGAAACAGCTGGTAAAGTGAACACTGATTGTGTGACGTCAAGCGCACAGTTAATCTCAAACTATAAAGATGTTCTCTGTTCTCGTGTTCTTAAGAAATTCATTCGGCAACTTGGTTAGAGCGTTCTCCACGTGGACACAAGCATATCGACTTGGCGTTCTTTAATTTGATAATCACCTTCATTCCAGCCAAACACTACAGCAAATCATTTCACTGATTAGTTTAGGGCTGCAACTAACGATTATTTTCATTGTCGATTAATCTGTTGATTATTTTCTCGATTAATCGATTAGTTGTTTGGTCTATAAAGTGTCAGAAAATGGTGAAAAATGTCGATCAGTGTTTCCCAAAGCCCAAGATGACGTCCTCAAATGTCTTGTTTTGTCCACAACCCAAAGATATTCAGTTTACTGTCATAGAGGAGTAAAGAAACCAGAAAATATTCACATTTAAGAAGCTGGAATCAGAGAATTTTGACTTATTTTTCTTAAAAAATTACTCAAACCGATGAATCGATTATCAAAATAGTTGGCGATTAATTTAATAGTTGACAACTAATCGATTAATCGATTAATCGTTGCAGCTCTAGATTAGTTCCTCCCTCCTGAAATCAGCTGCTGTTTGGCTGGAATGAAAACCTGAAAAACAGACTCTTGGGGTCCTGATGGCACATGATCGAAGACCACTGCTGTATTGTAGTACTGCACAGGATCTATGGGTGTAGAGCTAGAGGGGAGAGTGTATATAGTGGACAGACAGGGAGATATATAGGGGGAAAATGCATTATGTAGAAAATATCAGGACCACGAAAAAGAGTGTCCAGAGTCACATTAGGACCACTAGTTTTGTACCGCGTGTGTGTAGATGGACAGACAGCGAATTTGTAGACAGTTAATTGATTTTAGACTATATCGAGTTGCAGTGTGCACGTTTTACACCGGGATCACACACAACCTGTAATGCATTTGTGTTCAGACTTGGCGTGGCGATCGGTTGTAGAATTACAGCACAAACTTTCATCGCAAGTCTGATGCAGTGACGAAATGTTCTCATTACAGAAACTCCCTAGAGAGGCATAGCAAACAACGGGTGAAAACAACAGTGGGTTTTATTGGACACATGCGTTATCAGCACAAACGTAGAAAAAGCCCAAAAGCATGCAACACCTTCATTACAACACAATCAGCAGAATGATGTAGCAGTAACTGATGCTCTCATTTGAAATTAACTTCCACGCGTTCAGTGTGATCCCAGCATTAGTCTTCCATGTCAAAGCACAGTGTAAAGAGTTTCCTATTAAAAACGAAGCGGTGCAGCGGAGGTTTGTAGCGCTCGTGTTGTACAAAAGCAATCAAAACTCTATCAGCCAGCATGCGAGGAGTGTAGGTGGGAGCATTAGTGTGTGATGGTGTGGCTGCACATCGCTAGTAATGAGCACCAAGCACTGCAGTGCAGACCTGGGCTCTGTGAATGAAAATCCTCTCTGTGACTAAACTGATGGACCGGGCGCTAAAAGACGGTGCTTTCCTGGAAGCCGCCATCTTTATGCATTTTGTCCCTCGGTTCCGTCTTGTCAGGCGAGAGCGATCGATCCCAGAAAAGTCATTGAAACTATTTTAAAACTGATCCCAGGTGTGCTGTAGTGTGTGTGTGTGTGACGCTGCGTGCCATCTTGTGCTCTGGGTTGTGGCCTTCTGACTCGGGTTTCCCAGCATGCCGTTCTGTGTGTGTGCGGTGCGGTGGTGGGCTCTGCGTACAGTTTCACCACTGAACTACAGTCTGTCTCAGAGAGAGAGAGAGAGAGAGAGAGGATGGAGGGATGGTAGAGGAAGAGAGAGGTTGGAACGGGGGTCTTTCTCTCTTTCTTTTTCTCTATCTCGCTTTTCTTCTAAATTTTCCCACAGTCAGGAGTACGATGCTCAGCACAGAATTAACTAATAGAGGATTACTTGATATCTACAAGACAAAAAAGGTCACATTATAGGATATGTAGACCAGACCTGGGTCAAGTAATATTTGCAAATACTTTTCATAGATTATTTTATCCTGCTTATGTTGGCTTTTCCACAAAATAGTATGCCAGAAAAATTTTACCATCACAAGAAAGTATTTTAAGGCAATTTAGTGTCATTTTCTGTGATTGACAGCCTCCCTGACACTGTCTGAACTGTCTTCATGTGGTAAGCCCCACCCATCCGGTCCTCCAAGTGTGTTAAAACAAACGCTAAGAAGTATTTGCAAATATTATTTGACCTAGGGCTGATGTAGACCAATGTGATTGAGCTTTCTTTGAGCAAGTCTTCATATCACACTGTTATAGGGTTGAAAACAAAGAAATAAAGCAGTGCTGATATATTTAAGGTGTTTTTGTTTCCTCATCCATCTCATCATCACCCCTTTCTCCCATCTTTCTTTCACCCGCTCTCACTTTCACTTTCCCTTCCTTTCTTTCCTCTAAAAGATAATTCAAGTTTTGTCGTGGCTTTCTGGTTGCATGTGGATCAGGTGGAATCTGATCTCAGAAAGTTTGGTGGTTCACTTTTTGTTTTTTTTTATTGTTTTTTTAACGATATCTTGGTTTTTAATCAGTGTTTCTTTTTGGTTTTTCCCCTCCAAAAATGTCCCGCTACTGTCGCTCCCACATTGTTCTCTCCACCACTTTCTGAATGTCGTAGAGGAGTCGTGGGTTTGGTTTTTTGGTCTCTGTCTCAAACCCAAAGCTTCCTTTCTGCTGTGAAGGGAGAGCTTGTCTCTGTGAGCACTAATGCACGAGCAGCAGCATCCACAGCGCAGTAGTAGTAGTAGTAGTAGTAGTAGCTGTAGTAGTAGAAGTAGTTGTTGTAGTACAGTTGTAATACAGCAGTGGTTGTAATGGAACATCATGTTAACTCTTTGTTGTCGGTGGTGTTCCTCAGGGAACCTCAGGACCGGACCCCACGACGGTGTTTGTTGACATGAGAGCGCTACGGCACGACAGGTAAGTTTAACACAACACACCTCAGACCCCAAAAGTCTTTGATTGATTTGTTAAAGGTTAAATGTGTAATGAAAATATCAGCAGCAGGTTCCTGAATAGTAGCGAATGAAACAAAGTGAACGGCCGGCGCACGCTCTGCATTCAAAAACACAGGAGCGGGCCGAGGCTGAAGGCCCTCCTGCCACACCAAGGTCCATTCAAAAATCTGGCAATTTGTTTTTGCCTTAATTATCAGCAAAAAACACACATCTTAAAATATAATTTGAGACTTTATTACTAATCGGTAGGGTGTTCTGGTAAATTCGGCATGTTTATAATCCTCCAAACAGCTTGAATTTGAACAGATCGGCCCATTTATGCGTCGGTGAAGTGGTGTTACACATATACCAAATCTATCCCACTAGATAATTTTCCAGACAGAGTGAGCCTATATATGCCAAAACAAAGGAAGAACAGCAGTTTCTTCTTTTGATTCTTGATCTGTGAGGTGAAATTCATCTTTTCGGATGGGATTTGTGTTTCAGTATCTCTGCTCACAGGCATTTCAATGGGGAAAAACACTTCCTGATCATGATGAGAGATCGAACCTGGGGTCTTATTGATACAGGCTGCCTGCAGTGCCCGTTAGCAAGGCACTTAAAGGATAAGTTTGGCGATTTTAGACCTGTATATAATTTGGCTCTTACATGCCTTACGAGGCATTACGAGTCCAAGTTTGTCAAAATATTTGTAGGCTCCACAGGGCAGTTGAGAGTAAACGGAAAAGTTGCAAACTACATCTATTAAAATTAGCTCTGATTTCATGACAGTTCCGCCGTTACGCACACCTTCAATACTCAGAAAATCACAGAACTTATCCTTTAAACCCCTGCTGTAACTGCTCCAGTGCAGCTGCCTGGTGACCAGCAGTAGGAGACTGTGGCTGTACTGTTTAGTTTAGTTTATTGAGTTTATTCATATCAGGGACCATGTACAAAATACATTAATCTCAAACAAAGAGAGAAGATGCGTGGTACCACATTTAGCTGCTAGCTAATTTCCATCTGTAGTCCCTGGGCAGGTGAACAGAAACAATAAAACACAGAGCAAAACCGATCATCTCCACTACAAATGGACCAACAACCTATTGACATCCACGCAGGCATATGCACACACACACACACACACACACACACAATAGCACATTTCATAAGAATGAATACAAAGCAGAATACAAATATCAAAGTATTACATGCATACATCCAAAGATATAAAAACAGGTCGTCAAAATGTCAAATTAATGCTGACAAGACTGGTTACTTAAAATCCATTTTTTAACTTCATGGGAGAAAATATGGAAATCTGTGCAGGTTTTCAGATTGACAGGGAGCTCATTCCATTCTTTAATGGCTTTAAAAGAAAAAGCAGATTGTGCAAAGGCAGAGCCTCGTTCAGGGAGGCTACAGTCTGCCCTTGAAACTGACCTTGAAGCTCCGCTCATTTGCTCCGAGCGGCGCTGAACAAAGTTCTCCAGCGGTGGAGGAGCAGCATTATGGATTATCTACTGAGAGGCTCCCAGGTGTGAATGTTTGGAGGTTTGTGAATGTGAAGCAAGGCATTGCTGACACTGAGCATGGTGCTCAGCAAACTTTCCCAGAATAAATAAAGTCCTCAGTAAAGACGCTTATTCACATGCAAGGCTTGTTCAACAGCTATGAAATGTCGCTCTGGGCTTATAGTCTAAACTTTCAATATAACGAGAAGCTCTGCCAGCTGAAAGTTTCTTAAAGACAATATGACATTTTCAGGCATGTCAACTTGACACCCCAGCTGTCACACTTGCAGCCTTTCCACTTACTCTAAAACACTTCCACCCTGGGAAAGATGTACTTAAAAACCCATCAAATTCAGTCTGACTCACATTTCATACTGTGCGACACCATAAATAGTAACGAGGAAGCCTCCAGAATTTGTTTTGCCAGAGTTCTGGCTTTCAGAGGAGAGAGTGTGACTCTGTGAACCAGCCGGGGGTCTGGAAAATGCCGCGGGGTCTCAACATTAGTGCCAGTATGCATGTCTTAGGGTGGTGAGATACTGGCAGTTTTCAGGCGGTGTAGATGGACAGCAGCCCCTGCAACGCCAGGATAGCGTGTGAGACAAAAATGTATTCAAATGTTTCCTGACAAGATGTTCCTGTGGGATTAAAGCAGCAGTACTGAGGCAGCTGCAGCTCAGCTACACACCTGGAAATGTACAATTTAAACTTGTCAGGCGCTGCTGCCCATCAGAATTGTCCAAAAAGTTTCCCACTGCCCCTTCTCTGATTCAGCAGAAAAAATCTCCATCTTAACAAGTCATTTAGTCTATTATTGAGTCCTAAAATCTTAATTTTCGTAAAAAATCTGCCAGTGTGGTTAGATAATTTTACTTGTTTCCAATGCAAATTAATTTGTTTCAAGAATTTAGTAGAATCAAGTGTCATTTTCTTGATACCAGTGCAGTGATCTGCCTTATTCTGACTTGTTTCAACACACTGACACTCATTTCTATATTATTTCTATAAAGTAAGTGAAGCTGTATTAGAAACAAGTGGAGTTATCTCACCTCACTGGCAGAATTTTTGTCTTGGTTTAAGAAAAATAAGATTTGAAGGCTGAATATGAGACAGAATGACTTGTTAAGATGGATGTTTTTTTGCAGTGTGGCCTTTAGCCTGCGTCTGCTCCATAATGCAAAGACATACAACCATCCTGCGGTCATTATCATCCTGGAGAAGTCAGAGCACATGAAGCAGCGAGGCAGTTGGCCCCGCTGTGTATAAATATAGCCGTGACTGCGCTCCCGGTGCATGATTACATATAATCACTGTTGATTTAAACCGGCCTGTTTTAAGACGCTTTTCTACCAGGGAGGCTTTGTGTTTCTGGTTTATATTCTGAGGGACGATTATGGAAATAGATGATGAGAGATCGGTGGCGAGGGTGGTACAGCGGCCCGATGGTCAGAGAGACGGTCCCATAACTGAAAGGTCACAAGCTGGATACCCACAAGAGCCAATATCCTGTTGAAGTGTCCTTTATTAGCACACTGAACCCCCCATCTACCCAATTTCCCCTCGGCGATCAATAAAGTTCATCTTCTCTTTACTGGTAGAGACAAAAGCACTTATTGCTCTTTTACCCAGTGAAAAGAATTGAATTTGTCACATCTGGTGATAAAGTCTTGGAGACAGATGCAGGGCAGCATGGTGGCCTAGAGGTTAGAGAGGCCGTCCCGAACGTGGAGAGGTCGCAGGTTTGATCGATGACAGTCTGATTGATTGATTGATTAGTAACTATTGGTTTCCTCCACAGGGTGAGACTAGTGGAGAGGGGGTCGCCACACAGCCTGCCACTGATGGAGTCTGGGAAGGTGAGTGTTTTGACACAGAGGCAAATAATTCATTGTTTATACAACTTTTCACTGCCATGCCCTAGAAAAATATTGCAAAAACAACTGACTGAGAAAAGAAAGCAATTATTCCTTTTTCTTTCCTTTTTAAAAAAAAATATATATATGATGAATTATGTGTTTAATACTGTCTCGTATGTTGTATTGTTTTTTAATATGATGAACATGCATTTTAAATACCTGGCTGCAATCAAATGTCCCTTAGTGGGACAATAAAGACTTGACATGCATCACTGTCCATTTTTCAGAAATTTTAAGATAAAAAAGACTTCAGACATGATTTCAAAATATGTTTATATCATCATGAAACATGCTATATATATACATATACATATATCACCACTCAGATGAAAAAAACTATATAAAACTACGGAAAACAGCTTTATGACTATGTGTTTTTAAGGTTATCTAATGGGTTTTGAAAGGGTTTAATAAGACCAAGAACAGAATTTTCTCAACCCATAGAGGAGCATGTAATCCTTCAATTCAAGTTAAAACATGAACATCACCAAAGTTGTAAGTTTTCACATGACAGCAGTGATATGGAGGATGATGTCAGCTCTCACCTACAGTAACCTTAAACCAGTGTTTCCCCCTGAAAACCTCTGGAACTGCATTTAAACCACAACACATTAAGACTCCATCCAAAGTAATGCCAGAGAAACCCTTTCAGGTGGGGTAAGGGCTTCAGTAGTGAGGGCTGGACTCCTGTTTCGGTTCATTTACAGGGGAAACGCTGTGTTACACCATCAAAAATGTATAAAGAAGGTTTACAGAGTTAGAACAATTTAGACAAACTGTACGCAGAGGGAGGTGTCGTCATTTTCCAAGACTAAACTGTTCATTCTTGAGTAAATAACTGAATACGGTTTATACGCCACAGCCAATTAACTGCACAGTGATTTAAAGTGATGTTGAGTAGTTGTGTGGTTTCCGTGGCAACTGCATATCCCAAAATTGAGGGGTCTACGTTGATGCATATTTGGCAGAAGTGCTGGAGAAGCATAGGATCTAAAGCTATAGAGGACTGAGGATCAGCCTGAGTCACGCAACAAAACAAATAACATCAACACTGATAGAGGAAAGGTGGGAGGAAGGATGGAAGGAAAGAAAGAGGGGAAGAAGGGGAGAAAGGAAGAAAAAAATGAAGGAAGGAAGAACAGAGGGAAGGAGGGAGACAGGGAAGGGAGTAAGGAAGGAAGGATAAAAGAAAGAAACAAGGGAAGGAAACAAGGAAATGAGTAAAAGTGGGAAGGAAGAAGGGAAAAAAGGAGGGAAAACAGGAAGGAAGGAAAAGGAGAAAAAAGAAAGGAGGGAAGGGAGAAGGGAGAAGGGAATGAAGAAAAGAGGGAATAAAGGAGGAGGTAGGGAGAAGAAGGAAGAAGTAAGAAAGGAGGGAAGGAGGGGAGAAATGAAAAAGGAAAGGAAAGAAGGAACGAAGCAGGGAAAGAAAGAAAGAAAGAAAGAAAGAGAAAGCAAAAAGAACAAAGAAAGAGCGAGGGAGCTAGACTATCAATTAGGGAGAGAGAGGCCAGTTTAACTGGCTGTAGATCAGTTCCATATTTGTTTTCTGGGAGTCTGGTTGTTATTATATAGATCATATTGATCATATTGATGTTTATGTTAATGTATTGTGTGGTTAACTGTCTGCTGTGGTGTCTGGTACCAACAGATCCTGCCTGGGGTTCGAATCATCATCGCCAACCCAGAGACCAAGGGACCAATGGGAGAGTCGCATCTGGGCGAGGTTAGAATGAGCGCCGACAACTCATCGCTTCACACAAGCCAATAATGACAGTGGACTTTAAAGCTGCACCGGGCACCTTTGCACTGTGGCGACCCCAAGTGGCAGCAGGAGATAACTGAAAGTTTGAAGGACTTCATTACCCAGAACATGAGTGAAGTGAGGCCAGTAAACTGCGCACTTCTCTGTCCAGTTTCAAGTTTCAAGTTTATACGCCACTTCACATAAAAATGCATTCGAATTCTTGATCACGAGCCTCACGTCATTCAGGCAGTAAACACACATAAGAGGGTGAAAGAACAAGGACACATAAGAAGCAAAAAAATGATAAAACATATTAACACCAGTGCATGCATTGTCAGCAAAGTGCGATAGTTGCTGTAGTTAGTAAAGTGCAGTAGTGCTACTCGTTTAAAAACCAGACAGCCTCAGGGTAAACGCTGTCTCTAAGCCTGTTCTCCCAGCGCTCCCAGCGACAGCGTCTCCCTGATGATGAGTGAGAAGGCCGCTCTTCTTCAGTGTGTGTTGGGGTGGAGGCGGTGGAGAGGTTCTCTTCCTGTGTGCTCAGAAGATTTGCCTCCAGTAACTTCCTGACACCTGAATTTGGGCAAACAGGGCGAATCTACATCTCAATTAGAGTAGATGGGACGCTCTGCTCTGTTGCCGCCCCACTTCATATTTTTACATAAGAATTTGCCAAGTGCAACTTTTAAGCTGGAGATGCCGACACAACTGTCTTAAATTTAATTGGTTTAATCAAATCACTGTTACAGTGGATTATACAAACACATATTCATGCAAAATATACTGTACAATGAACATATGAGCGGTTTAATTCCCAAAAGCTATAAACAATTTTGAAAAAAAAACTGGTGTTTATTGCTCAATATTTACAAAATTCAAATGATAATATCCTCAAAAATGTAACTTTTTATAAGCAAAGGTACAGTAGCTTATGATAGGCAATACCTTAATTAATATTCGATTCTGAGTTTTACTGTCATGCCCACAATCATTTTGTGGTGGTGGTTATCACTTACATGTTGGATCTCTCTTATATTGGAGCCAAACTCCTCTATGTTATTATTATTATTATTATTAAACCTTTATTTAGACAGGTAATCTCATTGAGACACGGGGTCTCATTCACAAGAGAGACCTGGTCGGGCAACAGCAGCAGTACAACACAAAGTTACAGACAGACAGGACATTCAATACAGAGACAAGATAAAACACAATCATAAAGGTGATAAGTGCAAAAGCGGTAGGCAGATTTTAGGACTATGTACAAGAGCATGTAAATGAAGGAAACACAGAGTGTAGTGGAGCAGCAGTGGGCAGCCTCTCCCTGCGGTGTAGCGGCTGACGCTGTGTGTTGTGTGTTGTGTGTGTTTGTAGATCTGGGTGCACAGCGGCCACAACGCCAGCGGATACTTCACGGTGTACGGAGACGAAGCGCTGCAGTCGGACCACTTCAGCTCCAGACTGAGCTTCGGGGACACGCAGACCGTCTGGGCTCGGACCGGCTACCTGGGCTTCCTCCGCAGGACCGAGCTCACCGACGCCAGCGGCGGTAAGCACGGGGCGGAGAATTTGCCGGACGGGGCTGCCTTTAATTAAAATTCTGATATTGGCTAGGAGGTGAGGATGTGATTTTACTCAACAGCTTCGGGGATGTCAGTCTGTTCAACCTGCAGTGAAACCTGCCTTAATGAGCTGATAACACACCAAGAGGATTTTCATTAGTATGGCCTTCAGCGGAGAGGTTTAGTGTCACTGTCAAGAACAAAATTCTAGGGGAAACACTAAATCCTTGTAATTTAAAATAAAGAAATTGTATTAAAATTGTCAGATTCATTGATTATTGCCAGAAAATCTGAAGCTTACATCCAAAAATATCAGTATTGCGCTTCAAAAACCCATATCCATCTAACCCTACAGGGGATCGAACATGATTTTTTTGGTTAAGCAACAGCCTCTCAAACCACTAGGCCAACATGTCGTCAAAAATCACAACATCTTACAATCCAAGGCTGATCTTTAGTGATACAAGGCCTGCATCCTCTCTTCTTTAACTGCAGGGTAAAGAGAAATTCAGAGTGTCTATCATAGCACAGGACTGTGAGCAGGACCTGAACCTGGACTTGACATCCAAAGTCCAACGTCTGAGCCGCTCCACCATCGTTTCAGGCTCGTGGCGGTTGATGGATACAGAATTTCACAGGCCAACTGAAATATTTAGCACCTAAAGTGTTTTTTGGAATATATAAAATGATCAAGTGCAGGTTAACCAGCCACAGTCAAAATATACCAGCTGTAACCAAAGCTAAAAGCCAATGGATTAGAGTGAAATCATATTCGAACTATATATTTAATCCTCTCCACTTCTAAAAAGCAATATATCTTTCTCTACACTGCCTGTGAATGTGTTCCGTCATTGCTGGTGTGAAGAACTTTGAGATCCACTTGAGAGTAGGGCTGAACAATTAATCAAAATTTTATCGAAATCGCAGTATGGCCTACTGCAATTTTCAAATCGCAGGAGGCGCAATATTTGTTAAAGGCGAAATGTGTGTCAAAATACCATTTTAAATTAAATATTGTCGTGCTGCAGAGACGTCCTGGCCTACACATCATATTCTACAGACTTAAGAAAACATCTTTGTTTGGTACAGATCCCTGTAAAAATCACACCTTGTCATTTTAATACGTTTTTCAATGAAAATGAGAATAATGATGTAAAAATTCCCTCTAATATCGCAAATCATATCGCAATTGCAATATCAGTCAAAATAATCGCAATTAGATATTTTTTCAAAATCGTTCAGCCCTACTTGAGAGTAGATTTGTCATGAAGGAACAGTCACAAGTCGAAGATTAGTTAACCTTGCTTGTGTGTGTGTGTGTGTGTGTGTGTGTGTACATGCAGAGCGACACGACGCCCTGTACGTGGTGGGCGCTCTGGACGAGGCCATGGAGCTGCGGGGGATGCGTTACCACCCCATCGACATCGAGACGTCCGTCATCAGGACGCACAAGAGCATCACAGAGTGGTGAGCAGCTTGACTCACACCGACCTCGCCGCCGCCGTGTCCCGGCGGGGGAAATTCAGGTCACGTTCGGCCGGGATCCGGGACAGACTGGGATGGCAGATTCCTTTTGACTTATTTATCTGCTGTAGATGTCTGTGAGCGAAGCCTGACTCCCCCTAACAACCTTTCTAACCCTCTGACAAGGCTAAACATAAGAAACTACACAAGATTAAAAAGTCTGTGTGTGTGTTCAAAAGATAATACTTAATAAGCGAGTCCCTGTATGATGTCACCGAATTCTAGGGCTGCAACTAACGATTATTTTCATTGTCAATTAATCTGCCGATTATTTTCTCGATTAATCGATTAGTTGTTTGGTCTATAAAATGTCAGAAAATGGTGAAAAATGTCGATCAGTGTTTCCCAAAGCCCAAGATGACGTCCTCAAATGTTTTGTTTTGTCCACAACCCAAAGATATTCAGTTTACTGTCATAGAGGAGTAAAGAAACCAGAAAATATTCACATTTAAGAAGCTGGAATCAGAGAATTTTGACTTATTTTTCTTAAAAAATTACTCAAACCGATTAATCGATTATCAAAATAGTTGGCGATTAATTTAATAGTTGACAACTAATCGATTAATCGTTGCAGCTCTACCGAATTCCTCATCCAAGATGGTTAAAGGTGCTGCATATAGCATTTCAAACATCTATATATCATAAGTCAAATTGATTGTGATATCTTGGTATAATTAACCATAATCAAATGAGAACATGGTGGAGACGATTGGTAGCTTCTATCTCACGCCAGTGGTATTGAGACTACATTTCCCAGAAACCCTGTTGCTTCCTGAAGCAAAAAAACATCTTTTCTTCTTCGGTCACATGTACGTATGTGAACAATATTTTTTTTATACTGTATTGTGACATCCCATGTGACAGTTTTTACTGAAGATGTGAAATTTTCATTTAGTAGGTTAAGGTTAAACATTTTTTCCATTACATATGACAATATTTGTTTGTTTGACATGTGAAAACATAATTCACATATGGAAACCGACGTCTGTCCAAAAAGCAAGAGAGTTTTCACATATTTTGACTATTTTGTAAGGGAAATGTTAACATCTTCTGGTGGCTTATGGTCTCTAACCGCTGGACGACCCTGAATACCACACATATTGCTTCATAAAAAAAAAAAAAAGTGAAATGTGAATTTGAGCGGTACTTCTTCTTCTCTGCCTGCAGCGCGGTGTTCACATGGACCAACCTGCTGGTGGTGGTGGTGGAGCTGGACGGCTCGGAGCAGGAGGCCCTGGACCTGGTCCCCCTGGTCACCAACGTGGTTCTGGAGGAGCACTACCTGATCGTGGGCGTGGTGGTGGTGGTCGACATCGGCGTCATCCCCATCAACTCCCGCGGCGAGAAGCAGCGGATGCACCTGCGCGACGGCTTCCTGGCCGACCAGCTGGACCCCATCTACGTGGCTTACAACATGTAGCGCCCCCTGGCTGCCGCTACGGAGGAGGACGAGGGAGTGGAGAGTTATTTTGGAGGACTGGGACGGGACGGGACGGGACGGGACGGGATGGATGGAACTACATGCAATGACAGCAATGCAACAGTCTGCTCCTGAGACTGAAGGACTGCCGGAGTCCGAGGCAGGGTTTGTGGGACGAGGGGAGATGTAAAACAAACGCACCCGGGCTTGTGAAGTGCAGCAGACGGTTTACTGACAAGTGTCAATCGTGCGGACGGGAAGCGGTAGAGGACAATCCTAACCTAGCGAAGATTCTTGCTTATTGCTTTTGAACTACGTGTGGCTCACTATATATTTTCATGTTAAGTATTGCTGAAGTCGCTTGTTTTTTTTTTTTGTTTTGTTTTTTTGTTTTTTTTTTAAACGTGTCCTCTAAAGAGGTTAGGCTATTTTTTAAAAAGAATATTTACACAAACAAAAAAATGGTGGCAAAAATGATATTTTACGTTTACCGTTTTTACGATATCAACCATTACAAAGTCTGAGATATGTTTTGATACGGGGGGGGGACAGGGGGGGGGGGGGGGGTTAAAATCGCAGTTGTCCTTCAACTTTACGAAGAGGTACGATGTGCTCGTTTCATGTTCGTGTTAGCTTGTTTTTTTGTAAACAAGTGTTACGTTTTTTTTTGTTTTTTTTTTAATTCAACGTTTATTTCCTGTACCAACCGTCCCGTCGCCAAGGGAAACCAGTGTGCTAATTTCATAACCGAACAGCTGCAGCCTTTTACTCCAATTTTTGTTCCATAAAAAAATCAAGCTTCGACTGAAGGAAAACAATACATAAATTCATATCATGTAAGTATGTACAAAAAAACTGATTTAATTTATTTTGTTTCTCTTTTAGAAGTATATGAGGAGACATTCAAGAATGTTTTGCTCTTGAATATTTGCTAATATAAAAAAAAAAAAACGAAAAGCATTGTATTATCTTGGGTGAAATAGTATCACGTCAAGTATATGGAAAATAGAAATATATGAATATAGTTTATATTAAAGGGGAGACTAGGATTCCCCCCCCGACGAAGCCGTTTGAGACGCAGCACTTCTCACTTGCATGGAGTCTGGAGCTGCAGACCGAACCGAAGCGTCTGCGTTGTTCAAACTGCATTTAACGAGATGAAGAGTTGAAGGGTTTCATTCCAAACTGCAACATGAAGAGTTCTGCACCAAATCGCTGTCTATCCATTTTGGGGAAAAAATCATGACCTTAAAGTTCATCAGTTAGGATTCAATCTGTAAAAGTGTTTTTTTTTTTTCTGTCAACCGAGGACTTAAGTTAAATAATATTCTTTGCTTTAAAGGGGCATTAAGTCATCTTGAGCCTTTTAGGCAGCGTTCCTGTTTTGGCATCCACCAGATTCTCGGAGCCACCTGCGAGTCTCAAACCTTTTGAAGCATTCTGTACAAATTTCATTGGCTGATGAAGTCCGTTAGCAGATGATGTGAACCTGCGCTCCGGCAAAAGTTTGACTAGTTTCAACTTTTTGGACGGACTGGGTTGTGATATTTTCACGCACTGCGCTCCGTCAATCCACGTCATGTTTCAGCGCGTAGGTCTCATTGAAACACATGGGATATTGTCAGTTTTTTGACGTATCACAAACACTCATGTGAGCGGACCCCTACTGACCTCTACTGGTGACCAGGAGGAACTGCAGCAACATTGACAGAACTTCTCTCCTCCAACACAAGTCTCTGGCACAGCTTCCCACCCAGTGACAGTGAGCTAGGGCTGGGCGATATGGTTGAAATCAATATCATGATAATCATAAGGATTTTTCCCGATATCAATATATATCACGATATGGTTCATGTGTGCAAAATCACGTTAAATAATCAAATTAATGTTCATCTCATTGAACCGAATGGTAGTGTTAGGTGTGATGTCAAACAAAACTGAAATTTTCAAATAATATTCCTACCATACCTCATTTTATCAGAGTTTTTAAGTAAAATTTGCTTGTCGTCATCAATTTAGACAGCAGAAATGTGTGTCACGATATTAAAATATCTTCATATCATCACGATATGATTCCACTGAAAGACGATAAACGATATTGAATTATCGCCCAGCCCTACAGTGAGCTGTAATTAAAACAGAGGAGTAAGCTAACTAATTAGAGCAGAGATCCAACAGCAGCATCTAGTGAACAGGTGATATATCACCATGCTAAACACTGGAATAATAAAACTGCTTTTTGTCTTGAGAACGAGGCTTTTGAGTCTTCCCAGCTGGAATGTCTCATGGCGTCGGGTGTTCACTTATTGCCCCTTTAACTTTGTTCTGTTAGTCACATGGTGGATATCTCACTTTGGAACAAAACTGTTCATGTATTCTTTTTATCAGGGAAAAACCAGATTTCCTGATGTTCATTGATCAATACGTCAGAAATGCAGGTATTTGTGTCCTTTTGGCTATTGCTCCTTTGTAAGAAAAGGTCTCAAGATAGCCAATAACGTCAGTAACGCTCAACAGTGAGTTGTACTTCAGTGTAAGCAATCTTCTTGTCAGAGTCAGTGTCATATTTTCTCAATACTGGAATGAAACTCCTCAATTTATTCAAGCCCATCGTCTTCAAGCAGATCAAATAGCATTTCTGGACTTTTAACACTTCTGCTTGGGGAAAGGTGAATCCCTCAGACGGCAGGTAGGCAGCGGGCGCTAGTGTTGTAAATATAAAAGTCAAGTCCTTCATATTTTTACATGGAGAGATCAATCAGGGCTCATACAGTGATGTCACGACAGGGAGTAAAGACTGACAAGGTGGAGGCGTTTTACCAGAGACCCTTTAACCAATGAGAGAGCGGTGGTGAGGCGGGAGGAGCGGGGGAAACACGACCTGCAATCTGTGAAACGTGATTTGAGGTCGACGCTTCTTGGCCGAGAATGTTCTAGTTTCAACACATGAGGATTTTTTTTTTGTTTTTTTTTTAAAAAAGCACTTTCTTCACCGTTTGTTTCTCTCTTTCTTTTATGGGCAAAGTAGGCCTATGTCCCCGATAATTTTTTTTTTAAAGGTTTTAAAAATGTCTTATTTGAGTTGGCATAAGTCTTTCAATTAAATAAATATTTCAATGATTTTGACAATAAAAAATGAGATGTTGGCTTGTTTATTTCCTCAGGTTTTTGGAAATGTTAGATCAAATAGGTATTAAATATGCTTGAAATTCATTTTCTGTGTCCTACTAGGTCTTCACACCATGTTAACAGTGTTTCAGATTATACTTCAGATTCACACAAATTTCATATTATACTTTACACAGAGTTCCCACCATGGCCCTGATGTAAAATTCCATAACTTTTCCATGATTTTCTAGGTTTCAGTATAAAATGGGAGAGTTATCTGGGCATTCAAAACAGCGGATCAAGAGCGTCAGACACAAGGAGATGAAGCTACATCATTTTACTTCATCAGTTATTGGAGGGAAACATAATGGCTACAAAGGCTTATTATTTCAAATGTAAAAAAAAAAAAGAAAAAAAGAAAAAAACACAACCTGTATTTTTGAAATATATTTTAATAATATATTTTCTCACATTCCTCACTTCTCCTTCCAACCCCCACAATAATCTTCTTACAATGTTTGTATTTTGTCCTCAGAATTTACCTGTCATGTTTATACTCAATTATAGGCTACTGTTTTCATTGAATAGCTCACTGTGCACTCTTGTAATACACGACTTCAGCCACCAGATGGCGCTATCTGCCACTATTTGCCAGCTGGTTTGTGGAAAGCAGCTGCAGGCTCTCTGTTTCAGTGGGTGAGTGCAGCAGCATGTGGGTGATACATGTATGTGTTCAGAAGCTTGATATACAGATTCAATAGAAGTTGCTTAAGCAAAACCCTCAAAGGAACACAGGAGGTTTATATTAGTGTTAACAAGATCCCAGTGTGGAGGAGTATGAGAGATGAACTGTGACTGTGACCTGCTGTGAAAATGAGCTGAGACTGGCAGAGTGAAGGTGTGGTAGAAAAAAAAACAAATCAACATGACAGTAAAGACATGACTGAGCTGGATAGCACAATCAGTGAGGAAACGGTGTAATAAAACCAAATGCATTAATGACAAATCAGTTGAATCCAGTGAGAGCTGAAAGTGAGAGCTGTGTAAGAGAACAGACAGACAAAATCAAACACTTTCTACTGCTACGCTTTTATGGTGTTGAGCTGCTGTCAAATGTTTTTCTAGTCTATTTTTTCAGCTCTCAGGTGCTTAATGCCATTGTTCTCTTTCTCGTTTCTGAGACAGTCAAAATGGATTTTAACAACATCAAAATTTTGAGCATCTATTTTCCACATGTGATGGAAAGAGTACTCAAGTAGAAGTACTGCTACTTTCCTGATATTTTACTTAAGTAGAAGTAAAAGCACCTAGCAAACATTTGCACAACCTATTTCAAGGACCTTTGCCGATATGATATCATAGGGGAATGATGAAGGTTTTGGTTTTTTTTTTTTATCTTTAGGAAGTTGTTTTATCATTGTATAACCGAATAAACATTGAAGAAAGTTGTTTTATCTTTTATTCCAGCATTTCCTGAAGTTGCTTTTATTAAGAACTATTTTTCCTTGCGCATCAACACCACTCAAAGGAATCCCTTCGGCCTCTAATGCATGCGCCGCCGGTGTGATCAGTTGGGCGTTAGGACGTCGGGTGCCGGTTTAAACTTGGCACAGGTGAGTTAACAAAAGGCACTTTGATTTAAAACAAAAATGTAATTTTGGAAGACGTGTTTTCACCGTTAGCAGTCCGTATTTATGAGATGAGATAGAGGCTAAATTGTGTTTTTTTTCGATATAGCTAGCTGGTTTTTGTATTTGCTAGCTGTTTTAACCTAGCTTGTTACATAAGTTAGTGGAAAAACAAACACGCCCGTATTCGTGTGGCAAAGCAGTTTTCCCGTACATCAATCGCATCAATCCTCTGAACTTTTGGCTATTTTTAGGACCCCTTCTCTATTTTTCCAGTTTTTATCCTTAGGGAGGGGGTTGGTAGCTTTTGATGTAACTTAGCTAGCTAAATTGACTTTATGTAGCCCAGTGATTCTCAACCTTTTTCACATCAAGGACCCCTAATTAAGTCCACATCAGGGCCACGACCCCCATTTGACGAGATTTTGTCTGTAGGACCCAAATCTGAGAATATTTTTATTGTTAGATTTGATTTTGTCCAGAATTCCATGACTGTCTGTATTGTAGGTAGATAGATAACAGCGAACCTATGACCAATATAGCCATACTTCTACATTCTCTAATTGTGTTAACTTCTTGTAAATGAAATAATGAAGTTTAACAATTCATCAGTTTGCTGGGGACCCCCTGGAACCTCCTCAAGGACCCCTGGTGGTCCCCGGACCCCACTTTGAGAACCACTTATGTAGCCGACAGATTTCCCGCCGATGTAGCTGCACTTGTGTTTGCAGTAAGCTGGTCTGCAAAATTGTCCTTCAGTGTAGGAGGAAGCCTTCTGTCAACCAGCTAGATCCTTGTAACTTCTGAAAGCTGAAAAGTAAACTGAAAAGAAAACTTGAAGATGCATTAAGTAATCTGTGAATCTTCTATACCTAGCCTAATTAAACTGTAATTAAACTTTTAATTATAGCGCCTCCATTAGGCCAATCAATGTAATTTTTTTGTCATGTGAGGAACAGAAAGCACACACAGCAGCCGACACACAAACAACAAACAAACATGCACTGAGGACAAATCATAAGGACTCCAGTTTTGCGTTTGAATATTTTATTGACATTCTTGAGTTCAGTTACATACAACTACATTTTTCTTATGCATTTTGGTTCCGACTCACAAACGGCTTTTTGAAACAGGTTCAGTGGATTTGTCACTGTAAGGCAAACGCATGGAGGCCGCCATGATATGACAGGATGGCAAACGGTGAATGAATAATTTTACTAATTGAATGACATTATTTTTTAAAAGAGCTTCTCATTAGGGAAGCCTGAATCTGCCTTATATTGTGATTCAGGTAGATGGAACAAGCCTAGTTCCTTGTTTTATACAGTCATTACATGTGAGCTATAAATGAAATGCAGGCACTAAAGTCCTCTTAGGCATTGATGAACAAATAATCCTATCATCATCTTTAGATTTATGTTAATACAAGGCATTACAATATGAATTAAAGAGGATAAGTTATACATTGCAGTGTGTCTTTATCATAAAAACAATGCCTTATAATGTACGAGGCACATTAAAGAAAGTTTAGTCATTTATCTCCATTCAGTGAACCCACAGCTGATGCCTGAAACCACAGACTGTCCTAGGTGCATGGTTAAATAATAATTACGGTGCAAATGAAAATACGGCATCTTTGTAACATTTTACTTTCAGTGCACTAAAGCTACATTTTACTTCATTTCAAACTTAGTTTCGTTTCATCCTATGGCGTGAAGAGCCATAGGAAAGAAATCTTAAGTTGTAAAACCAGAGTTGTGTGTGTTATAGTCAGTTCATGATATCTTTCAGTTACACTACAATCCACTAAACGCGTCGATCTGAATTTTTCCGTGGAACGCATGAAAGAGCTAAAATGTGTTTTTGAGTGTGGGTCTTATGCAAAGCACTGGAAGTAAAACGTTACTTAATGTATTTATGTCTCAAAATGAGATTTCCATGCATAATATTGTGAGACCTGCTGCATGTTGTGATAAAACATCAAGTCCCTCGACTAGCCTACATAATGGTTTCTTGAAAAATAACATACAAAATTTAAAAAAAGGAAATAATACAAAATATGTTTTCTACTTTGTCATCGTTATAGTTAACTGACCAACCAATAATTTTGTTTCGAGCAAACAGAATGATTCAATTGCTAGCAAAGATGATTGTCATTTGGTTTGATGTCTAGTCAAATAAGGCGTGGAATTCTGGGTGATGTAGTTGGATGAATAAAATCAGCATCTAAGTGTGTATTGGGAGCGTTCCAGGCCGTCTACATTGCAGCCACCGTGCCTGAAGGGGTTTTTGAAACTACCGCCAATCAGTCATAATACATCAGGTTGAGATCTGGTAGCACGGTCGGTGCCATCAGGTGCTGCACCCTGCTGGGCTGCAATGTAGGTCACCTGGATTGCGGCCGACGTAATTTTGGCAGCAAAACCGGAAAACTCTGCACTAGCTCTACCCAAAATGTCACTTCAGGTGGATGGAAGAAAAGGGCATTTGCTGTGGTTACACTTGTCTTTTCAACTTCCATGTTACTAGCTAATGTTGTTGTTGGACAGAAAACGCATCCGCCTAAAGGCAAATTAATGGTTTCTGCGACGTGCGGCATTCAGGGTGTTCATGGCGAGATCGTTGTCTCCGCAGAGTGATGCGTTTAATGGTAAATGTGGTAGCAGCGCTGTGTTCGCAGAGAGCACAGAATCTCCTCTGGCTCGTGATGCTGTTGCTAATGACAACCGCATCTGTGCCTCTGCGCTACTTTTCGCAGCTGCACCACCTCCGCTAGTAACCAACATAGTAACCATTAACCAATCATAACCTCTGAACCGACTGCGGTGTTTGTGGAGGCCGCTGCAGTTTCATGAGAGGAGTGCGGAGCTCGGTGCGGACCCTCTGCACATCGCAAAGATCAGAAATGGACTTTTAGTCAGCGTGTGCACGCCTGTGTCGTTACTATGACAACCACTGTCGTAATAATGGCAAACGAGGATACACACAAATCTGATCTGGTCACTTGTACATTTTAAATGTGGAGAGTCAGCTTTAAGGATCAGATTTTAAAAACATGGGTTTTACCTGCGGTCTGAGTTTTGGATCTGACCACTTAATGCTTCCTGATCAGGTGATAAAAGTTCAATTGAAAAGACAAATATAGACACAGCAATTGTTTTACCACTCCTCAACCAATCTACAAACTATCTGGCTAGGATGATTCTGACGTTACACCAACATCACTTCCACATTTCATAGACTGATCACTTCTCACATGGGTGTTGTTAGCTCTACAGGAAAAAGAAGAATGGAAACGCTGTTTTCTCACAACCCCAACAGTCCTCTCTGAACAGACCCCCCCTCCCCCATCTCCCCCCATCACCCCTCCACTTGTCCTCTGTAACCCGCTGCGTCTCCTCCTGCATCTCGCCCACCGTTCTCTTCCTCAATCAGTGGCGCCCGAGGAGTTTGGAGAGGAATCCGGCGGAGGGCGGCTTGCTGCTCTTGGCCTGAGCCTCCTCTTTGGCCTGGGCCTTCTCCTCTCCCAGCCCCAGCTCCCCTTCCAGTTGCTCCAGCTCCGACTGGTCCAGCAGCTCAAAGTCCTCCACCTCGCTGTCCGACTCCTCGGCCAGCTCCAGCGGCAGCAGCCTGGAGGATTCTGGGAGTCTCGACCGGCCCGGGTCTTCGTTTGCCGCGAAGCCGACGGCGGCTTCTATTCTCTCCTGGATGGCGGCTGTGACCGCCGCGGCGATGACGTCGCCCGCCATCTGGTTGACCAATTCGAGGGCCTTGTCGGCGGGTTGGTCTTTGTACGGAGGCCGTGTATGCTTGGATTTGATTGGCTGCTGTGGATGAGGGGGAGGCGTGGGGAGGCCGATGCTGAGGTCGTCATCGTCGTCGCCGTTGGTCGTTATGCCGTTGTCAAGTGAGGGGAATTCTGGGAGGCCGCCGGTAAATGCTTCTTCTCTGTCGAGGTCTGTGAGGTTGGAGAGAGAAAGTGAGCAGAAAGATTGGTGCAAGTTAATATTCAAACCCAGTGAACATTTGGTGGACAGGAAGTGGCCGAGTTCAACATCAACCCAAAACAAGCACAAACAGACCAGTGGAAACAGGGATGTTGTTGAATTTGTTGTATCTTCGACATTGAATGTAAACATGTAAAGTAGTAGCTGTGTTCGGTTGGGTGTGATTAAAAACAAATGAATGTGTAGTAATTTTGTACTTTGATTTATGTAGTGCTGATTGTGTGAAAATAAGCCCAACATTTTCACAATATATTACGGCACAGTTAAAATTCATATTAAAACAGCTTTAGAAATCTACGGACGCAGCTATGGATGACTACAAACGTTTCAACTTTCTTTTTGGCGCTATATTTATACGGGTTTTCAACATTGTTGCAGGCTGTCATATCACTATCCAACATCAAATTTTTTGCTGTAATGTGTTTGTCTGAGTTTCTGCATCTGTAGGTGTTTGTGAGAATTGGAAAACTGCATGTGAGTGTAGATTGTTATCCATCTTCAGTGTATCTTGAGTGCATTTGAAACAGCATTTCTAACAGTATACATGGAAAGTGAATCTAGATTATATTATGTGATATATAATTATTGGCCATTGGACAAAAGAGTGACGTGCAAAGCATAACATGTAGGTAAAATGTTGAAAATGTATATAATATTGTTGAGAATACTAAAAACAAACCCCCTTGGTGGTGTTAGTACATTGCTGTACCATGTTGCTCAATCAGGTGTGCTTCTTAGTTTCTGAGTCTCCCTGTCAGAAACCTACATGTTCGACTCAGACTTATGTGTGAGCATGTGTAGGAGGGTATGGAGCTGTCACACCTACCCTCTGAGTTCTCGGTCTGTGGCGTATGTCCTTCTGACAGGTTGAATGTGCCGTTGTCTGTCCACGTCACATCGGACACCTCTGTGTCAGATACAGACATTTCCTTACACGCTGTGGAGTCCAGCTGTTCGAGGGAAACGGATCGAGACGTTAGATGTAGTTTCCAAAATACAGAGAGAGCCGCTCTGGAGGCAGAAATAATCTCACTGGTGGAGTTAGTTTTCCGGAGCGCAAGTTAGCTAACTGGCAAACTTCAACAGCAAAGAAGAAACTCTGGTCGAAACCAACTACACCTCCCCTGCATAGCTGTTTTGATGTGTGCTAATAAGGTGCTAATCAAAACACAGCCAATCAGGAAAGGGAAAAGAGGTTAAATTACATCACCGATCAACAGGAAACTCTCTCCCGAGTCTGATGAGGTGTCACTCATGTAAATGCAACTTTGGGATCAATACAGCCAATCAACATTTTGTGAAATTTTTTGGAACTCCCTGCTCTTTTCATGAAACAGACTGACCAGCTGAATCCAGGTGAAATCTCTGATTCCATATTGATTTCACCTATTGAATTCACTTTATTTGTGGGTACAAGATGGATTTTCAAGCCTTGAGACTATTGAGACAGTACTAGGAGGCTAGTGTTGATATTTTGTACACTCAGTGGATTTAATCAGTCGCTGTATGTTTGGCTGGAAGGGCAACATTTACAAAGCATCCTTTGGCGTACAGTTCGGTAAAGGGCTTGATGCAGATGTGGATCATGCATATTGAATTTGAAGTGGTTTTCCCTGGACTCTGACTGTCAACAGAGGCATAATTAGATTGAGGGGAGATGAGATTCCCAACCTTGGGAAACATGGAAGAGAGGTCAGCCTCGATGCTCTCATTCTCAGCCTGAGCCTGGACGAGTCTCTTCTCTGAAATGAAGAAAACAGAGATGTTGATTTTGTTTTCTAGTCCAATACTGAATCTAATACATTTTAAGTGGTAGCTGTAGGTCTGGTTGGGTATGATATAAACAAATTAAGCAAGTATTTGACGGACGGCAATGCGCAGGAGGAGGCCAAGTTCAACATCAACCCTAACAAGGAAGTGATGTGTTTTATGTTCTGGTTTGTTTGGAATAAACAGAAGAAGAAGAACTGGGTAGTTAGCATGAGCAGTGATAGCCACCATGGCTGAACAGACAAAGAAAAGAGAAACTCAAAATGCATCAACAGAAAATCCAAGCTCCGCCCACACTGTTTGATTGACAGGTGATCTCTGGGAAGTGCAGTGCAGAAACACCACAGCAATAAGCGGTTAGCGCCAAAGATGAAGACATATTACATCTCATATATGTCACATATTTCTGATAAGTTACCGTGATTCTCTTTGATTTTCTGAAGGAACTCCCCGATGCCGAAGTCCAGCTTCTGCAGAACTGGCTCCAGCCACAACCCAAGATCATGAGATGAGATCAGAGGCCACAGGAAGATGCCCAGCACTGCAGAGCAAGGTCAGGAGAGAAAATAAGAGGGAAGTTATGGGATGTGTGTCCAGAAAAACCACTAACATGCATGTTAGTGGCTTATTGAGTTTACCAGTCCCTCCAGGAAATTGTGATTTTGCGATGGCAATAATTAACGCAAATTCACGAAATATTTGCGAGAGCTTGCAGTTTTGCAAAATTGACGCAACTTTTCCGCATGAAATGGCCAAATCAACAGACCACTTGTGATTTGGACCAATTTTCGCATTTTGTGTCGTGGTAACTTACGTCATCGCAGCGCGCATTCAGGTGGAAGATGAACAAAACTCACCTGCCAACAAAAATTACTGCCACATGTGTGTGTGTGTGTGTGAGAGTGTGTGTGAGAGAGAGAGAGAAAATATTTTTTTTCCTTTGCTTGCAATTTTTCCCAATTCCCACAATTTTACTGCAAAAAGAGCACATAAAACCCCGCAAATTGTATCACAATTTTTGAGAAAAGCCGCTGCAGAATCAAGCATTTTTGGCCGCAATAATCACAAAAAAAACTCTGTGAAATCCTGGTGGGACCGGTTTACCAACCATTTTTAGGCTGAGCTACAGTATCTTCATGATGTAATTTCATATCATACATCATAGGATGTTGGCATCAAACTGATAGGGTCTTGTAAGGGGGAAACACATACATTTCTACTTTTTTGAAAATATAATTGATTCTTGCTTAAGTTGGTGGTTGTTTGCCTGATGATCGCCTACTATAGATCACAGTTCTCCCACCTTATTATTTACCACTACATCACTGCTGCTGACCAAAAGGAAACTGCAAGAAAAACACTGAGGCAAATGTTTCCAAGGTTGCATAGCGGCACAGACAATTAGGGTTTTGTCATTTGGTTCCCATCATAACAAAACCAAACCAAAACCAAACTTGTCACTATTGACTGTGAGTTTTTCCATTAAAAGTGGCTGTTCAGGCACCGGGTAACAAATACACAAATGTTATACAACCATCATTCAGCAGTATTGGATGATATATTACGAAGTCTCTCATTTGTGGAGCCCAATGTGAAATTTCATTGTATGCAATTGTGGCACGCTAAGAGCATACAAAATCACTGTTCCTCGTTGTGATGAAAAGGTCTATTCGTGGAAGTTGTTCAGTCGACTCACCGAGAATATAAGAGATAACAATCCCTGGAATGTAGCGTCCTAAGACGGCAAAGAAGGTGCACAAACTGCAAACCAGCAAGCAAAACTAGAATGGAGAGAAAACAAAAAATGAAAATGACACAAAATAATCTGAGATTGATATAGTGCTTCTCCAGTGTCAATGTTTTAGAAAACAAGGCAATCTATACAGATCAGTGCTTTTCTCAATAACGTTCTCAATCCATGAATCAATCATTTTCACATGGTTCCCCTGGTTTTGGAAGTGGCCGTGTGTTTTATTGAATACAGATTTCATCTTATCCTCAACTCTGCATGTTTCCACACATTTGATAAGTTGATGCAAATGGTCAAATGGCATGAAATTGCATTTTAAGAATTTCCAAATTTTAAAACAATTTCCAAATTTTAAAACAAATCAGTACTGATACTTTTCGAAATTCTGAAAATGCAGTTGCGGATCATTTGACCATTTCTTGTCTCTACCAACTGAATGCATGAAACCATGTAAAATCGCCGTCTATGATGAAGTCTGTATGCTATGAAATGAATGGCCCAAATACCTCCAGAGAGCAAGACAACCACATGACTTCTCTGTTCAGTCGTGGTAAGTGAGTGAAGGGTTCAGTCAGTCAGTCTGGAGTCGTCGGCCGTCTCTGCCTCACCTTGCCGGGGTTTTGCTGTTTGAAAGACGACGTCTCCTGCAGGAAAAGTCTGAAGGAGTCGCTGAGCTGCGGTCCGATCCCAGACCTGCTCTGCTGGCCAGAGTCGATGATCTCCCAGCTACAGGAAAACAAACACAGAGGCATCATCAGTCAAGTTCAAAATGAGTCACAATGACAGTACGACCTCTTAAACCAATTACCAGGCTCCAGTTGAACTTTTATTGAACTGAAATAAATGACACAGCGCCAACCTCCCCACAGTCAAAATGCCAATGATTGTCTTTATTACAATTTCAAGATGGACAGCTCTTCTAATACCACCAAAATGCATTATTAAATAAATATTACAGAGATAGAGATATAAATATGGATATTATTTTTACCCTCTTCAATTGAAGAGGTTTGTTTGGAGGCTTGAAGGGTTAGGGTTAAAATATAAAAAAATAAGAAAATAAAAAATAAAAAACAGCAGATGAAATTGGTGGGAGTTGAGAGAATCTGAGAGTTGAGAGAAATGTCATCATCTAAGTCAAGGTTTAATCTATATCTATGAAACTGACCCGACACTTAAATTGGCAAGATCGTTATACAGACAGGTGGCAGATGGGCTAAAAGTGCCTTACATGCAAGGGCGCTGCTAGGAATTCTGGGCCACCTGATGAGGTATGAAACATGACCCCTGCCCTTTTGCGTCTAACTTAGTACAACATTACATCACCAATTTGAAGACCCCCCTCCAGCTTAGGGGTCCCCTGAAATTACCTCTACTTTAAACCCCGCTAGCAGCCCCCCTGCCTGCTTCACATAAAACAGCTGTAGAAGGCACATGTCTGGCCCGTGTGGAGTTCACGTGCAGCAAAGATATGAGTGTGGGAGGCAATTCAGGATAAGGGCAGACTCATAAATTAAAGGTGAGCACGAGATGAAAGTCATGCATTAACAAATGGTACAGCTGCTGGTCTCACACTGACAGTAAGGGGGCTCCAACATCTCCTCATTTGCATGATGGCATAGGTCAGGTGCTATCAATAGCACCGTGTACAAAATAAACTCTATGTGGGCTATGTGGAAAAAAGGTACACAACCCTGCTCACCGGGTATTTTTAGATGATTGGTAAACCAAATCTAAAGTCTATTTTGTACGTTTGTTGGCATAGGTGACATTTACATTTACAGGGGACACTGGGGACATGTCTCCATCACTTTTTGAAATGTCCCATTCTGTCCCCACCACTTTTTACACTTCTTTTAAGCGATGCAATCAGCCACAAATCGCCTCTCAGCGAATGCAAATTAACCCTCAGCAATATTTGTTGTTGGTTTCCGTCAAGAGATCTGCCACAGGTAATCTGTGGCTCTTTCAGATAGGCATTAAGACAACTCCAGCCAATAGGAATACCTTCTGGATTGAGAGCAACTGCCTGACCAGCCAATAGGAATACCTTCTGGATATATAGGAATAGGAATGGATTCAGGGCAAGACAAAGCAACTGCAGCTTTAGCTGGTTTGTGTGAGAAGGAAGTAACAGGAGCCACTGCAGTAACGCAGCAGAGCGAACCTGGTTAGAGACGCCAAAACTTTTCTATTTATTTTGCGTGGATGTGGATTCCTTAATGGCAAAAATGGCACAAATAAATGTATTCCTTAAAGTAAGAATTTTGACAATACAATTGTCTCTAACCTGGTGGGATGACAGGTTACCAAAACTTCAATAAATGTCCAATAAATAAGCTACTTTTGAGTCCATCTGACTTTTGTTTACAAGCCCTGGTTCACTTGTAATTGGGCAGTGTGAACCTAAACATGCAACAAAGGAAACAAAGAAAACAAACAGTAGGTGTGACAGTGGGAAGAGGGCCACAAAGGGGTTTGTCAGATTAAATGACAATGGCTAAATTTAAGTCCAAGTGAGGATGGAGACCACATGTCTTGTGAAAGCAGCTGTCCGGGACACTAGTGGTGTGAAATCACCATGGAGATCTGGTTACCGCGACAGCTAATCAGGTTCCCGCCAGTTAACAGAGCTGTGAGCTTCCAGTGTTTATTGAAAAGTGGCTGGTCTTGTTCCATAAGGGAGATTTAACATAGCGAAGAGGCAGCAGTCAAATAAATGATGGGAAACACGGTATCTTCATCAAAAGGGATGTGATTATTACATTTTAAAACTGTCTGTAGGTCTGTATGTGAACAGTTTTGTTCCGAAATGAGATATCCACCATTTGAGAAAATCAACTCTTACAAAATGAGTGATAGAAAAACATGAAAACAAATTACAGTATTTGTTAAAGGATAGTGGGTAACCTGAGTCCTTGACGTAATGATAACACTTTTCCAGATGATGATTAACTTCAACTGATGTATTTTTCCCCAAAATGCATCTCTAGTATCTCTAGAGCTCATCAGTTGTTGATTAGTCTGTAATTGCATTATGGCCACAAATGTGGCTTTTTTTGCAAAGCTGAAACCTTCCATATAAAGCCAAATAACTTTTTTTTTGTTGCCGGCATTCACCTGGTCAGTTTATTTCAGGGGAAGAGCAGAAAGAGCAATTTTTAAAAAATGTTTTGCATACACAGTCCATGAACTATCTGGCAAATGTAGGGATTTAGCTGATACCTGACTTATCCAGAGTGACTTACAATCAAACCAAATTTCAATTCCTAGATGGCGAACATCAAAGTAGCCATGTAATACATTGAGTGAGCCTCAGGTACTAAAGTGATTTGACCTCAGTGACCCCAGTACGGCGCTTTTAAACACCCACTGTGTTGACAGGTGAGCTTCAGGAACACAACATGGCTCTTAACAACTCTCCACCCATTTAATCTGCTGTTTTCAAAATGACAGGTGAGCAGGTCAGCCTTTACGAGCCGCTCGTAACAAAATCCCCCCATGTGACACTGGGATGACTGACAACTGTATCACCCTTTATAACTTCTTAGCCCACCATTTATGACTTTAGAGTGGACGGCAGGGTGGCCTGGTAGTGAGGGAGGCCGTCCTGTAACTGGAGGCCACAGGTTCAATTCCGGCCAAAGTGTCTATCAGCAGCCAGGTGTCCTGTCAAAATGTCCTTGAGTAAAACAACAAACCCCTACCTGTTCATTCCTTGTGAGTCACTCTGGATAAGAGTGCTAGCTAACATGTAATGAGTGTACCAGGTAGAGAACTGACTTTGACTGAAAAACTACGTTATTTACATTTCAGAAAAAGCTTCAATTTAATGTGGTTGTTTGTAACAGATTCCAAATTTATCCCTCTAGCTGGCAGCTCTTAAGGAAAAGTTTTGGCTTTCAAAGTGGCGCAAATTAGCGTTTGTTGGCAGACACTGTTAATGGAAATCCTGTTAAGCGATGCCCTTTTCCCAAGTTGACTCTCCCGCCCACACACAGCTGTTCAACTCCACATTCACCTTCATCGCACTGACTTGTAAACAGGACAGGAAACTATTTTGTCCACCAGCCACAGTGGTTCCAGCATCCCAAAATGCAAAAGCCACTTTCAATACCTTAGCAGAACAAGTGAATTATCTTACCAGTGTGGAATCATACTGGACGTGTATTGGGAATATCTGGTAAGCCTTTGCTTGTCGCACAACACTGTATTGTCTGCTAGAAGTGCTAACCAGCTGCTCAGCTAACGTCAGATAACGTTATTGTGATGCGCTTTTCTTTTCTCCTCACTAGAAGCACTGTAGGCAGCGCTTTTTCCACACAAAAAAGCGCTAAATGTGAACACAGCCTAAGTGTACCGGCCAAATGACCATTCAAGAATGTAGATTTGAATGGGAATGACTGTCCTATCAATTAAAAATCTATGAGACAAACTAAACCAGCCAAAGCCAAAGTTTACCATCATTATTGCTGATGGCTGGCATCCCACTCTGCTTGGCAAAGCTCCATCCCTATATTTCCCTCCTGAACCTGTTACCCTTCCTCCCCCAGACTCCCCCGCAACCCTACCCCCCCCCCCCCCCACCCCCATCAATCATCAGCTAGGTTGCTCGGAACAAGAGCAAGAGGCCAAGGGAAGCTACAGTATCTCACATACACCCACCCCTCCCTCCCACCAGACCCAAACACCCAGCGTTGTCTCACATAACCCTCGTGACGAAAGGTCAACTCGCTGCTCCCCTCTCGCCTTCCAGGCACATGCTTCCCTTGGAGACGGGTTTCCAGGGAAACTCGACGGACCGAACATGTGACGGCGTTAACGCAAGGCAATCGGTGAGGACCGGAAAGGATAAGAGTTTCTCCATTCCACGAAAGGCACACCTCTCCTTGGAAAGAGCTGTAAACATTCTTGGATAACAGACTGAAAGGTTTCTCCGAGTCCCAGATCGACTGGTATGTGGGACAGTGGTTTATTAAAGATGCTGCCTGGGTAAACCTCTTGGCACCACTGTTTCCCTTTGGAAAAATCAGGGAAGTTCCAGTGCGGAAAGAATCTCTTTTCTCATTAGATGTTTGCTTTGGACAACAGTTGCTCATATTAAGTGAAGGTTTGGTTCCAAAATTAGACATCCACCATTTGGAAAAAGTTACACCTACTCTTACAGAACTAGAAGGGCACTCAGAGAGCGCAGACCTCCGCCAAGGTTCGTGCTATTATTGCTTGTTCGTGAGTCAGATCCGGATCCGCTCCAAAATTTAATGGGTTCTTCCTTGGCCCATGCTACACCCTTCCACAAAGTTTCATGAAAATCGGGCCGTAATCCTGCTAACAAACAAACAAACGGCACCGAAAACATAACCTCCTTGGCGGAGGTAATGAGTTGGCTGACTGAATCCTTTATATTTTAGAGATACTAAATAATGAACTTCAGGTAATGATTTTTTTCAAAATTTTGAATTTTCAAATTTCTTCAAATTAAAACAGAGTTTTTACTGATGTATGTAAGACCATAGGAATAACACAAATTTTGCTTCAGGATGGATTTATTTTCCCTCTGTCTCTCTTACAGCCTCTGTCCTCGGGGATCTTCTACGAATTACGCCTAGCTAGTTTTTGGTGTCAAGTTTAATCCAGAAGCGTTTGCACGGCTTGTGAGAAATAACTGTTGACCTAATACACATAGGTTGCCAAGCCTGAAATTCTTCAATCCTACTGTCACATGCTGTATGTGCTCAAAGAGTCTTATAGTGACTATTTCAGAAGTTATTTGCATTGCAAGTGAACAGCACGGATGTTTTTGCTGCCATTCCTTGCATTGTTTGTTCCTGTCTGTATACCAATAAGAGTTTGGATACCAGGAAGAGATTATATCACATTTTATTACTCCAGATCAGTGTAGACCACCGCTCTTGCCTATCTATCTATCCATCCGTCTGTCCATCCATCTGTGCCTCCATTCATCCACCTGACGATTCTTTTTCACGGGAGTCTGGAGACTTCAGTCCTTGAATGTCCTAAGCCGATGGCCTCGTTGACAACAACCACACCAAACGACTAGAGGCAGGGAAAGGGGGGGGAGGGGAGGGGGGGGTTGCCATACAAGCAGCTGTTGGACAGCCATCGCATTTCATCCAATCAGTAATCTCTGAAACAACACAGGGAGCAGCGTGTCTGAGCTTCTAACAAGCCCAGTGATGGCGCTTTAAAAATAGAGCGAGACAAACAATGCAAGGAATGGCGTCAAAAACATCCAGGCTGTTCACTTGTGATTGGGGAGATGGTAAATATGTTTACCCTCCTGTCTGTGTGTCCATATGATACAGAAATCCGAACTCCCATGCAGCTAATACCTGTTTACGTTCTGTGTATGAGCAGCTTCACAGTGACAGCTGATATCAGTAAAGTAAGAAACCAAAGTCCTAGCTGATCTAGTTTACAGCTAAGTCTACTGCTTAGCAAAAGACCAGTCTACGTGCAAAAGCTCCAAGTGATAAGATGCCAATGTTATTTACGCAAATGGAGCATTACGCAATGATGTATACTGCTTTCCAAGAAGATTCATACCATGTTGTTGATGTTGATTTGTTTGGGTTGAAGCTGAGAGTTAATCGAGCCAAAAATCTGGCCATTTTGGTCAAATGTGTGAGCTAACTTCTTCAGACGGGGTAAAAAAAATGAGAAGAGGGTCAATCACTGATCAAACAATCAAAACACAAACAACAATGAAAAAGGATCGCATCCCATCTACTATAGATTTGTAACTGTTGTCAAAAGCAACAAAGAGACAGAGAAACAAGCCAGTCTTTTCTAGTTTGTTCAACAGAATGCACCCAGAGGTGCTGTCGTACCTCAGTCCTGCCCCGCGGTCGTCAGGAGACATCTCGAGAGCTTCGGGTACCTTAGGATGATTTGCCGATGCTACTAAAGGCAGCCTGATGGTGATGATGGTAGTTTTTTTTGAAGGAGGAAGCGAGAGATAACTAGAAGTGGTCCGTCCCAGCAGCAAAATCTCCAACACAAACTTAGGGTCAAGCCAAACTCAGGTTTTACGTACCACACGGTGCGAGAGCAGCTTGTGTTTATCTTCAATGAAGCCCGGGTTTGAGTATTTCAAGCAGGCTCGTCTAAAAATAACCTGGTCACACTACATTCCAACAGGCAGCCATCAGGAGGACAGAGGGACTGGGCGGGGGGGTTTGGGGGGTTTGGGGGCGTCAGAAACACTAGACCCCAAATATAACATGCAGCTAATTAGGGCTACACAATTAATCTAAAAAATAAAAAATCGCATATGAATCTCAAGAGGCTGCAATTATTTTATCAGAGTGATAGGTGCTCAAAATGAACTCCTAAACATGGTATTCTGGTGCTGAGCCCAATTTCTGGCTTATAAATTAAATTGCACATTGTAAAAAGAACTTTCACTGTATTCAAACAAAGCAAATCTTAAACAACAATGTCTTTTTTTTTTCTTTTTTTTTTATGTTTCTTGTTGGCTAAAAAATCATAAGTATTGAAACAGGCCAGTAACTGACTGATAAGATCAAGACAATGAAACTGAGAAAAAATACTACATTATCTTCATTCATTATCTGCTGTCTATACTGTCTACATTCTGTACCAGTATTGTATATAATCTAGATTATAGATTCACCATGAGCTGATTGTGAAATGACTATATATGTTCCTATAGATCGGCCAGCAGTCAAGAAATCCACTTTTATCCCTGAGTTTCTTGTGAAGTCAGTAATTGCTATTATGTTATTATATTATTTCATATCACTGTTAAAAATAAAGGAAAGGGAACCAATGTGGGAGGGCGGGGAGGGGGGATATTTATCCTCAAGGTGTGTGTGTGTGTGTGTGTGTGTGTGTCTCCTTGTACGTCGCAGCATCCCTGCTGTGATGTTGGTTGCTTACGTCATGTGCCTGCAATATGTCTCCCTCATCTTCTGCCAGTGATATTTCTCTTTGAGTACCAGGTTGTATCCGTTACTCTTTCTTCACAGCATGTTGACGGCCTATCAGGTGGACACGACTACACGCTTTCTTAGAAGTTGTGCAAACGTGATCTCTCAGGTGCTGCACCGGTTTGGTTGCTACACAGTTGGTCCATAGTCATATGGTAAACATAATGTTCTATAAACAAGACAATACAGTCATGTAGTGGTAAATAAAAAGGAGCGTAAACTATGGCCTCCAGTTAGTTTTCCTTTAAAAGACATTACCCTTATATGCCTTACATCAGTTTGTTACTAGTTACTATGATGTATAGTATGAATTTTATTTATAATAAACATTTATGTGAGCCAAAGCTGTGTAAATTGAGTTTAGATGGGTTCACCCTCCACTACATCTTTGATCAAGTTCTGTAATTGTTCACCGTACAATTTACAATTTCCCATTTGGCAGACACTTTTATCCAAAGCGACGTACATATGAGATTTTAATACAACACAAGCAAGGATCTAGTCAGGAGAGAACAACAAGAGTAAGTGCCATATTAACAAATATTTAAAAAATATATACGCTTGGCCAATCAGTTTGAACTTCACAACCATGCAAACAATTATTTAAAGCCTCTGAGTGTAGTTTGTCTAACTCTATAATAGGAAAGTGTGATTGTGAGCTGATAAAACAAAAAGCACAAGAAGATTTTTACACCATGACGCTGCCCTCCACTTATATTTTTAATCGGAATGACTTCATCACATCAGTTGACTGTGATGAAGCACTCATGGCCGGTTTGTTGGTTTGTTTTCCAACATCCAGCTGCTCCAATCAGAGTTCGCCTTCTTAGACACACCCCCCGCCCTCCCCTGTTTCGAGAGATTTAATTGGCTCAATGCCTTGATGTCACGCCTCTTTGGAATAATCAGTTCCGGCAGTGGGGAAAATAGCTGTGTCATCCTAGCTGCTATACAGATACACACACACACACTCCCTCTCTCCCTATTTCTTACTCTCACTATCTTACGCACGTACACACTCAGTCTCGTCTCTCTAACACACACATATACAACTAAACTCCCTCATACACACATACATAACTATTTGTATCTCTCACTCACACACACACACTCACACAAACTGCTCTCAGGTTTCACAACCTGCTAGTGTTTACTCAAAGCCGACACACCAAATAAACAAAACATACAGTGTCATGTTTGTCCATAACAAATAACTAAGTAGTAATAGTCGAAGATAATAATCACATCATATCTGTGTTTTCATGGATGTGGTTTGAACTAGTATATGAAGATATGTCACTTTCCAAAATCATATCTCCACCATTTGAAAAAAATGGACGCCTACTCTGAAAAATTGTAACCGGCGTGAAAGTGAAGCACATTATGGAGTTACAAGCTATGAAACGTCTTAAGATCTTTACTTGCAAAATTGATGTGGTTTGCAAGATACAATCGTCTGTGTTTTGGAGAAGTTGACTGATTCAAAATGGATATATAGCATGTTGAAATGAAAGCCTTTATATTTTATGGTATTTAACGGTACAAAATTCTCTTATTTAACTCATGTACTTTATCTGTGCTTTAAGGGATACCTTAACATTTGAACTTCTAGTCTGTTATTTTTAATCAGTCAGTTTTACAAAAAAATCTGGAATGGCTTTACGTTATCCAAAAAAAGACATGTTAGCGTTTCTCATTAAAACCAATGAGGACTGCTAGCCACAACTAGGTTGTTAGCTTGCAACTAGCATTACACATTTGTTTCCATTAGGAAATCTAACAGTGCTATCAATTTGCTTTATTCACATGGCGGACATATTTGATTTACATCATACTCGGGGTAGCAAACGCTACCCAGAAGACAACAAAGCAGATGGAAACAGAAGCAAACTCAACTTGTTAGACAAAAACTTAAAAATACCCGCCAAAATTTACTCAATATAGTGAAGAAATTAGCAGTGCTGGACGATGTTGATAGCTTTAGCTAATGTTAGCAGTCAGCTACTTCAAGTTGTTAATATTATTTATCTTCAAACCAGCTAGGTTGACAACCAGCAAGACATATTTAGAAATATGCCAAAATTAAGTTGTATTGGCTTATCCATAGTGGTGTTTCTTTGAAAGTCTAATTGTTTATTACTATAAGAGGGGCACTGAAGTGTGTGAAGACAAATGTTGTGTGTGTGTGTGGGAAGGGAAAGAGAGTAAGAAAAAAAGCAAAAGAGAAAGAAAGGGAGAGAGTTTGCTCATCCCTGTCTGCTGTGTGTGTGTGTGTGTGTGTGTGTGTGTGAGAGTGAGAGTGCATGAGCATTTGTGGATGTGTTTGCATATGATTGCTTGTGTATGTGTACAAGTGAGTGAGAGTGTTTGCACATGAGTACACGTGTGCGTGTATAGGCATTCATGTGCATATGTATTGGATGTGTGTGTGTGTTTGCACATGTAAGCGTGTGTGTGTGTGTTTGTGCATGTGTGGAGGGGAGGGAGAGAAAGATGTATAAAAAATGTTGGCTTTTATGAAAATTTTATTTTGTATCCTGCTTTGGCAATATTGTTTTTGATAAACAGCGATGTGAGCTAAGTTGTTGAATTGAGGAAGAAAGAGAGAGAGAGTTCACTCGGCCCTCTCTCTACCAGCAGGATTTTACCTGGTCTAGTTCTCATAAACGGCGAGCTGCAGGGATTTCGACCCTGGCATCCGACCTCATTGGAAAAATTCACAGAACAAAGACTGAGTTGTTTGCGGACATAAATCCATAAACAATGCAAAAAAAACAACAGCAGGCAGGTGTTGGACTCACAATACACATTTCTACACAGTGCATATCAGGTGAGTTCTGCCGGTCACCTCAGGACAGGTGATCGGAGAAGAATCCACAGGGTGTGAAGAGTCTGGAATTACAGGGAGAAGTAACACCAAGTATTTGTTGTTGTTGTTGTTGCACTTGTTTTTGTTGTGGACACCAGTCATCAGGACGGTCTGACCGCATTCACACTGCGAGCAACACGATCAACAAGTCATCGGAAATTCATTAATTTCCTATAGAGCTGAGCAAAGCTGACGTGTCGCATGTCATCCCCCTCTCTCTCCCAATCTTTCCTGTCTCTCTCTACTTTGAACTGTCTAATAAAGGCGAAAATACCCCCCCAAAAAGAGAGAACGACTGCATCAGTTGTTGGGGTCGATGGTAAACTCTGACCTATTTTGGTTTTTCTGCTTATTTTCGGTTAATGCTACCAAATTACCACTCGCCAGCTAGCTATGTTAACTCATCAAAACAATGTAACATTATGAAAGGCAACACCAAAGCCTTTTCAAAACTTTATAGCTACATAGATGCAATCGGAGCTTCTGGCCCCGTCCACAATCTGTCAGAGTAGAGTGACTCATCAGTGACTTTCATATGATTCAGGATGTTTCGGACGTCCTGTAGCCTACAGTGTAGTGCTGCAGCAGAGAGCAAAGGTACATACCATGCACTGGAAATGTGAGTTTGAATTCACAGTCTGACTCACAACCTTTGTCGCATGTCATCCCTTCTCGCTCCATTTTTTCCTGTTACTCTCTACTGTATGCTGTCTAATATAAAATAATTAGTGATAATCCGCAATAAACTAAATCTAAAATAAAATAAAGTAACTGATCTGACCTCAGCTTTACATCAATCACCTTCATGCCACATGTAGGGATTTAAATTGGTTTCCCTGATCCCAAACCAGCCCTTACCTTATACCCCCCCACCCAACACACACACACACACACACACCCTCCCTGTTGGTTCAGACGCCCCAGCTGTCAGCTTGCATTCTGGGTCGTGCGATAATCTCCCACAAGCCCTCGCCACGAGAGTTGCCCTGAGCCTGACTCACAATTACCCACAAGACACCTCTGACAGACAACGGCAGATGACAACAACACAATCCCACCCTGCTGGGGTGAGAGAGAGAGACAAAGATAAACAGAGACAGAGAGAGAGAGAGGGGGGGGGTGAAGAGAAAGAGAGGACAGATCAGACAGGAGAAAGATAGATATAGGTAGATATGCAGAGAAGCATGCAGATAGGTAGATAGATAGATATTAATGTAAGAATTATGTGAAAATTAGGTTCCTCCACCACAAATTGAATTCTGTGACAATAATACAAATTGGACACAAAAATTTCAGTTAAGTTTAGGCAAATAAAACAACTTTGGTTAATGTTACTTTCCACTGCGCTACTTCAATGTGGGACTACTTCCTGTTTATAGTCGTGCCTCCTTCACGTAACCATTTTGTGCTGGGAAAACAGAATTTTAACACTTTACCTGCCACCAACATATAATATGGTGTTGACAAGTGGTGTTCATTTCACGTATTTGTGTGAGATCCAGGTTTGAATAAGTAGGGAGTGGATCATACTGTAGAGCCCCTTTCACACTGGACAAAAAACCCACTAACACCCACTAACATCTGGCTTTTGTCTTCAGTGTGAAAGGGTACAATCGGCATTCCCGGGTCAAATGACTCTGCAGTAGTCACGGGTATTTATCGGCTCCAGCTCCGATCGGCAGTGATGGAAACATGACACCCGGGTGGACACGCTCATTTTCACCCCTTTTCCGGCGCGACGCTATGACACGCGTTGAAGTTCCGGACGTTGGCGCGTAAATAGCCAGGCAGGAACATTATTTATTGTTATTTATTTTATTTTTTTATATATATGGCTGTCGGAACTGACGTCCGGTAACTTACCAACTACACCTCTCGGCTGCTCCAAACATCAGACCATGTGCGTCCATGAAGAAAACGTGAGTAGCTTGTTCTTAGGGGATTAAGCCCTCACTACCATCGTAATATCACTGCTGCATGGATCCTGCATAATTCCAACCAGGGAAGTGTTGTTAGAGTAAATATCCGACCGCGAGGTCCGACACCCAGCTTCCTCCGTTGCACCCGGTCCGACGATGTCATTCTACGTAATAATTAGCCATGTGCTTCTGTTTGTTTGAGAAACGAGGGGAGAAAATTCGGAATAATGGGCCGTCGTAACAATGGCATGGCACCGTTCAGTCGGCGTTGAGTTTGAAAGAGAGACTGAAGTAAAAGATATAAAAAAGTAACCACCGTAACATTGTCACTGGCCTCCATGCTGCTTTCTACTGTTTGCTAAGACCTGTTTTCTGGCGCGTTCGTGACGTTGAACGTTACGTGACACACCAGAAAAAAAAACAGAAAGGCAAACTCGTGTTGACTCGAGTCAATCGCCTATTTTTAGCGGGTTTGCCCGCGTTTAAAAACCTGCATATACGCGCTAATTTTGGTGTAAAACGGGTATTGGTGAACCTAACCGTTTACATTTAGAAGTTTTTATCCAGTGAGCAGGTAAGGGCTCAGTGTTTTGCTCAAGGACACGCTGACAGGATGCACAGCTATTAATGGACACAATGTGGCTGCCAAGGCAATCAACTGTGACCTTTCCATTACAGAACAGTCGTAATAATAATAATTATAATAATAAATTTCTTTGACAAATGCATGTCCATGAATGTATCACATTATTTCTTTAGAAACAAAAGCTCCTTCCCCGTGTAAAAACTTTGATTTGATCAACATTTGATCACATGTTCCACTTCCATTCAGCCTTTCTAATCCCATACATTATAATTATCCTCAGATGGAAACCCAGCCTGAGGTATCTGTGTCTGCATGCCCCCAGCCTCTCTGGACCGGCCCTGACTTGTGATTCTCCTGTCAGTTATATAACACAGATGTATTGTATCCACGCTGGCGCCCACAAATCCTTGTCACCTCCGTTGAACCCCCACCTGGGCAGCGACACCGGCAGCAGCATCAAGTAACAGATCGCCACCTTTCCAAATGAGGGCGGGAGGCCAGGCGGGCAAACTGAGGGCCGGTAGCAACCCGCACGACCCCCTCACCCCCACCCTCATCCTCACCCTCACCCCCCAGCCGCCTACAGTAATCTCTGGACTTACAGAGGAACTGGCGGCTCGAAGGGAAACCAGTCCGGGTCAGCCAAATGGGTCAGGAATTCCCCAGTATGGATGGTACGCACACAAGTTAGCAAGGGTGGAAGCAACAAAGTATATTTACTCTCGTTGCTGTAATTGAGTCGCTTTTTTTAAGTATTCTTTTGAAGTCTAGTTTTAGCAGGAGTTTTGTGCCCTCTGCCATCACTGCCCCCAGCAACCTATAATGGACTTATGCTCTTGTGATCTATGCTCTCGTTTCCTGTGTCCCCCCTCTGTGGGGCTTTCTTTGTTTTTGTGACTGGCTCTGTGCCTCCCTCTCTGTATTTGCTGGATGTTGTTTTCAACTTTTGCCTGTGTACAGGCTGTGGAAACAAATTTCCTCTAAGAGGACAATAAAGAATCTATCTATCTGTCATTGATTTTTTTTATGTTTTCTTAAAGAGCAAGTCAACACTAAATCATAGGGCAGAAAATCATTGTTCTACTGCTCTCTATAGGTTGAAACTGTAAAGCATGTTGCACCCCAATTATTGATGTCAACAGGTCTATTGTATCAGCTGTCAAAAAGGCAAAATACCTGATTAGACATCAGTGATTAAGGTGTGGCCAGAAGTGCAACATGCTTAAAAGTTTCAACCCACAGAGAGCAGTGCAACAATGATTTTAAATTGCATCCATTGCAGAGTACAAATTTTGTAGGCATTGCAACATAAACTGGACAAGTTACAGGTGATAAGTGAAAGGAAACATGGTAATGAAAGTCAGTGAATGTCATTACATCCAAACCCATGGCTTTGGCCTGTTTCGATTTAGAGTTCAATTTACACTAATGTGTTCAACTAAAACAACCTAATTGGAACTCTGTCCTCTCATCCTTTTTGCATTGCATGGGAAAGATCACATTTTATTCCATTCCTTTTTTTTTTTTTTAAGTAACTGGATAACTTTTACGAGTACATTATAAATTAACTACATTTCACTTTTTAGGTAGATTTTGTATTTCTACCTGACTACAATTTCAGCAAATTAACAATACTTCTGCTTGATAGTTCATAATCTTTCCATGCCTGCAATTTAGTTAGTGACTCTAGTGTTTTGATCTTGTATCACCCTATAATCAATGTGTTCACTCTGCAAGCAGCTAGCAGAAGCATGTAGGTCAGCTGACTGGTGTCACATTTTTATGACTTTGAAAATGTCAAAGTTGATGCTTGAGGTTAAACTAAAACAATAAATGCGCAGGTTCTAACATCAAGCTAAGATATATTGTGTGATGTTTAAGGCTATATGGTGGATTCTGAACGTCCATATTGTCACCTGAACAAAGCTTCTCTATCAAACTGAATGAAGACGAGGCTCCACCAAGTGGTAAAAGTTGACATTTGGAGGTTTGGAAAGCTCTAAGTGAAAAACCCACCGCTCTCACCCAGTAAGAGAAAGTATCCTGGTGTGTAACTCCAGGCAGATCACACAAGAAACATCGTCCACACTCATAAAATCCTGTGTAGGCTTACTTCATTTCCAAAATTTGCCATTTTTCATTCATGTTATAGACACAAAAGATTAAAAACAACTCACATAATACAGACTTTTCAGTACTTAGGCCATCCTGCAGACTTTTTTAGGATGGTTTATATGTTCTGCATGGATAAAAGAATTGAAGGAAAATCTGGAAATTTTCTTTAACCAACATTTTGAAAGCTCCTGGCATGAATCTGTCATAGACTCCTGTAGACAAGTTATCCACGAGATTATTATTGAAAAGTAACTCTAAAAAAAACTGAATCATCTTACTGAGAACCAGTTGTTTACAAGCCATTGCAGTCTGCCTCTACATTAAATTAAATCAAATCAGAAGTGATTAAGGGATTGCTGAAATTAATTAGTATGTCAGAAACAAGTATTGACATGATGAAAAAATGCAAAACACACTTGGCTATGCACACATCTATCCATCCAACTATTAAACATTTTCTACACTATGTGTGGAGGATGAAATCTTTTTGGAGCTTTGTCAAGATCACAAATATAGCGCTGTACGCGGTATACATGTACACGCTTGTGTATCACAGTATCTGATTCTGCAACATACTACATTGAGACCAGCCACGCATTGCATGCCACAGTCTCAGTGATTGGATATTAGTGTTGGGATTGGATTAGTTAGCCATGTGTGATCCATCAGCTCTACAGATCTGTAACACATGATACTGGAAACCATCCAGTGGAGACTCAGAGACGAGACCTTGTACACTCTGACTGTAAAAAGAATCTGTGCGTCTGGTTTGGGTCATCACACATTTCTGTTGCTTTTCAACACAACATACTGTATGTCAGCAGTGCATTATTCAAATTACAGAAACCATTTTAGGTCACAAGTATGTATCAGATTGCAGTTTTAGCTATACATACAATTCTTGGAGGTAGAAATAATCTCATTGGTTGAGGTAAACTTAGGTGGGCGGAGCCAAATAACCAGTTTTTCTGGCTAAGTAACACTAGACTGAAGCCCTGTGTAAAAGGCAAGAAGAGAGGAGGAAGTTAATATTATGAAGCCTAGTGCTCTAAACTAACTGAGAAAATACGATCTAGTCATACTAAGTTATGAAGGTTAGCTAGTTAGCTAGCTGACCTCCCAAGTTCAAGCTAGACATATTAGCCTATAGCTATCTAGGTACGCTAGTTAGCTAGCTGCTGACCTTCCACCATCATGAATGCCAAGGTCATGAATGAATTAAGAACAAAGTCATTGCCATTTATATTTTTTATTTATATTTTTATACATCTTTTATATTATATTTGTATTTTTGAGTTCCTTCTTTACCATTCAAGTTTGCCACTTAGCTAACTCATGCTATGAAAAAGTTCTTTGGCCGTTCCGCTCATTGAGGTTAAACTCAACCAATCAGATTGTTTCTGCCTCCGAGAAATATTTATAGAGCTCCAATCTGCAAGAATGTATTTGAGAACACGTGTGTTTCCTTTGAATGTCTAAGTGTGTCTACAAGGTATAAGAGGTAACGTGAGGAGTCTGACCCTGTTACCCATATATATATATATATATATATATAATTATATATACACAGTATAAACACACACATGCACTTCAAGATCCTACCTTCCAGTCATGCTGCGCCATAAGTGAGCTCCTGTGGAAAAGAGGAAATCTATTATTCATCATCATTAAGTACTAGATGGTTACATACAGCTGGAAAATGCATCATCTTAAGTGTAAAGTGGCTAATGCAACATGGACATTTTACCTCAGGAGAGGGGAGACCAACATTTTGGATTTTAGTTGGTTATTTTTCTTCATAGGACAACATTGTGCAACATTGTGGAGGAAAAGTTGAAACATTTTTTTTGTTTTTCATTTTGACAGCTACCGACAGGCTTGCATCTGAGAGTGTCCTATGGCTTCAGTGGTCCAAGTTCAAGTTATATTTTACATGTAAAGCTGCACCAGGCAAGATTTTTGTAAAAAGACATCTTATTGGACTAAACCACAAAGTGGGGCTGCAACAGAGAAGAGCGTCCCATCCTCAATAACTGAGACGCTGTAGATGACAACTACTGATGGCAAATCCACAAAGATGCAAGCTGCAGCTGCTTTGCATTCTGGTCTCTCTCCTGCTCCTGTGGGTGGAGAAACTGGTCTCTCTCCTTTTCTACGATGGATTTCTCCCTGTATGATTGTTGAACGTCTCTCGGTGCAAAATGGCGGCTCTAGAAAGAAGCCCTCGCTCTTTGATTCTGAGGGACTGACACCAAAACCTGACGTTTACCGCTGATGTTTTAGATCCCTGAAACATTTTCTGATATCAAACTCCATTGTAGCTGCTGGAAATATCTGGAGATGACGTCACCTCGTCTATGATTGGCCAGTTATCCATGAAGAAGAAGAGAAATACACCAAACAATAAAATGGACCCAGAAATCCAAGATACATCACCGATAGCCCTTTTACAGTGTTAGGATGTTTTATGATGGGCTTTTCCTTTAACTGACGCTCTTATCCAGAGTGAGCATCCCCCTCCTGTTAGCATAAAGGACAGTGGCTGATTATCAAAACCAAGAACGCCAAGTCGTTACTTGTGTCCTTGTGGAGAATGTTCTTCCCAAGTTGTCTTGGCGAGAACGATCTTCTCATCAAAGTAAGCACAGAGAAGCTTCCTTGCAATTTGAGATGGACTGTGTGCTTCACATCGCGCGCTTGATTAATTAAGACACGCCTGTTAATTTTCCCAGCTGTTAACCGGCTCTGTCCTGTAGACTACAGCGCTGCTTGCCGTTGTCGCAATGAATCTTGGGGCTTTCAATTCATTCTCGTCGGTCAAGTCACCATCCGGTGCATCCTCGATATTTTGAGGTTGGCAAGGAAACTTCCGGGATTTCTATCCGTCCTCCATCCTGTTGTTCTTTTGTTTTGGAATCGTACTTTGGCAGTTAGATATTACGTAAAACGCGTCACGGAGGACACAAGAACGCACAACAATGCGTATTGATCATCAGCCAGTGTCTTGCCTCATCCTTACGGCTCATACACCGACTCAGCCGCTCCACCGGGCTAACGAGGCGTCATTAGGCTGAGATAATCCCAAACCCTGATCTGGAATCAGAGCCAGCAGTTTGGACAAAGGGCTTAGCTGCTGCTATTGTTGTTGAACTCTAGCTCACACTAGAACTTAACTCTGCTAGGGTTGACCTTAGCTCACCCGCCATGGATACTAAAGGTATCTCTTTGCCTTATGGTATACTAATAGTAACTAAAGATATGCTTTATCTTTCATAGATGCAGCCAATGCAGGTGTACAATTGCGAGACGAGCTACGCAGAAGTTGAACAATGGATTTGATTTTTGATTTGGATTCGATATCACACCACAAACGCAGGGACGGAAACAGATGCATCGTCCTACTCCCATCCCCAAGACTTTATTAGCATGGAGGACAAATGAAAGCTGTGGATTGTTACCTGTGGATCTGGACAGAGCGATGTCTCTGGCGGTCAGAGTGACGACCAGCAGAGCCAGCAGGGCGGCCAGCAGACTGTACGCCCGAAAGGAGCTGAAGGCCACAAACCTGCAGGGACACAAAACCACACCTCACATCTGTGCAGCTTTTCACCACTCACTGCATATTTCATGTTGTGGTCGCATGTTACTAACTATGGCAGGGTTTGGCTGATATGGCTTTTTGAAGGCCAATATTTGTGCCAATTTTCAGTAGAAATTTGGAAATTGTCATTCTGGAAATTCCCAAACAGTAAAAAGTCAGAAGTATTCAGTGTTTCCCCCATAATTTTATTCTTGCCAGGGAGGAAAAGCCTCTGAAACAGCATGTAGACCATGGGACACTAAAACTCTCCATTGAAACCCAGACTAATAGTCCAACTACTAATATCACCACTACTACTACTACAACAGCATCAAATACTACTACTACTACTACTGTAGCTGAAATATTTGATGCTACTTCAGGTAACATGATAAACCAGGAAGACCAACAATCTCTGCCACTTTCCTCTATGTGTTCAGGAAAAATAATCTCAATTCCAAAATGCTATGTGTCCATTTTGGGAAAACAAATCCTTCCCTGAGCTTCATCATCCAGTATCTCTATAGGATCCAGTCAGTAAAAGTGTCCTTTTGTCAACAGAGGACTTATCTAGCACTTTTTCCTCAAGTGGTGGATATCTTATTTTGGATTAACAATTGGTGCATGTGTTGTGGCTCTGACCCTTGACCTCCTAACTATTGGTTGCTTGTAATACTGATCTAGGCACTCAAGCTTATTCTGTTGTTCTGACCCCACTGTGAGTTTCTCGGGCTAAGCGACCCAGCTCAGTGTTTATATTGTAAATGTGGCCGAACCAACAGACTAGACCTGTTTACAGCCAGTTAGTGAGCGGACCAGAGCCTGTTGTAGAGGAATGCATTAAACAGCTGCTGACCCAAATACAGGAGCTTATACTATTTACCTTAAAGCCTGGGTCGGTCCGACTGACAGCAGGTTTACCTTAACCCACCTAAAACCAGTTCACCACCTTTTTTACACTGATATTAATCAGTGTAAATTCATAGTAAACATCATAAGACGTACTATCAAACTGATGCAAATATACAAGGACAGGGTCTTCTAAGTTAATAAAAGCATATATTAATGTTTAGGTTTTTTTTCTGAATGATTTTGTTGATACTGGTAGTTGTGATCGCGGACTGGAGGTCGAAGTTTACCCATCATTTTATTTACCACTTTTATTTACCACTTTACCACTTTTATTTACTTGATTACTTATATTTACCAGTATTATTATTCTCTGATCATGAATGCTATATTAGACTAATTGTTTCTTGATGTTGATGAAACAGAATCAAGAGGTCCAGACCATTTTGCTTGAGGAATATTGTATGAAGGAACAGATCCAAAATTATTTTAATTAACAGATTACAAAGACCCATCATATGTTTAGAAACTTCTGCCCTTATAATGAGATGATTATTAGAGAGTGGTACTAATCCTATAATAGGATTAATGTTAGAAGGATATGACACAAATATCACAGCAAAAAATTAAAATGCCATAAATTACAGTAAAGTCATAATAATCTCTGTTGAATACCACAGATACACTATAGGATCATTATAGGAATATTTTTGTGATTTTTTTCGATATTATAGGAATATTATAGTGACACCATAGCAGTTAAAAGCACCATTAAGTATGATAGGGTCACTATAAACTCAATATTGAGTACTGCACACACTATAAATCCCTATAGGAATATTATAGTGATTTTTCATTATTATAGGAATATAAGAATATTATAGTGACACCATAGAGGATAAAAATGCAAGTGAAAGTACAATAAGGTCACTCTAAACTCACTATTGAGTAGGCTACCAGTGACACACCATAGGTCCCTATATGAGTATTATAGTGATACCATAGGAGGTAAAAAATACCATAAACTAGGATAAGGTCACTATAAACCCATTGTAAGTCCCAATAGCAATATTATAGGAATATTATTAAGTGATTTTTCAATATTGGAAAACCATTGGAGATTTTAAAAACAAAAACAAAAGTACAATATTGATCATTGTAAACTCTATTGGGAACCACAGACACACTATATGTCCTTTTTATTATAGTGATGCCATAGGAGATAATAAAAAAAATATCATAGCAACTCAGTATTTAGCACCACAGACACACTGTAAGTCATTATAGGAATATTATCTTGATTTTTGGGGGTCAGTAACATCATATTATCATTATAATTATTATTTACAGGAGCTCAGGCTTATTGAGATGTGACTCCAGTATCCCTGCGTCATGATGCTTACCAGAACACTGTATTGGCTGCAGCGAACAGGGCTGAAGTCCTGCACGGTCTCTTCCAGTTGATAAGGCTGGGGATGCGACACTGCTCCAGGCTTCCCATCATCCCCGGCGGCTTCGCCCCGCGGTCTGCCCGGCTCACCGGCCCCGGCAGCCCGGCAGCAGCCTGCCCGCCGTCGGTTCCTGCGTCCCGGCTATCCATGGAAAAAACGACCGGGGGGCCCTCCGCTCTGCCGCTCCAGACTCCAGTGTCAAGTTCGCCGGGATATGCAATACCACTTCCTGTTCGGCTTTTCAAAATAAAAGCCCGAATAGCGTAATCACCAGTTTTAACATGAGATGAGACTTTAATAACTTTAAAATGATGCAGCAGCAAATGGTAATAAGAAAAATAGAATATAAATAGGACTAGAGCAACTGGAAGGCTATTTAAACATAATGAAACCTACAATTTCAAAATTAAAATGTGTTAAGTGAAACTACAAGAATGAAAAATATGAAATGTATGCAGGGTGTGCAGAATAGCAGCAGACCATAAAGAAATAAATGAAAAGTAGGCATGATAAGAAGGTATACAAAAAATATGAAATGTTTTCAGTATGTAAATCAAAGAAAAATGTTACAAATATCAAAATATATATATACAGTAGGCCTATATATATATATATATATATATATATATATCAAATGAGAAAAATATGAAGAAAAACAAATTTCCACAGAATATGCAAAACGTGTCATATTTACATGACCAGCATTCACACAAACAGAAAAAAATGTCAAACTCTTCACTTTTTTTCAACTTCCAAACCCTGCATGTATAAATAGACTTCACTTTTGGGCACAAATTAGAACAATGACTAATGATTGATGAGATATTAATGTTAGTAAATGTGATAAATGATTAGATGTAGGTCACCAAACTATCAGATGAATATCCTGATGTGATTATGTTCAGTTTGGCTTCCAAATAAATTTCTGGTGATTTTTGCTTGATCTTTACTTTCTATAAAAAAATACAAAGTCAAATTTGGACTCGCTTAGGCCAAGAAATGGAGACTGCCACACCTAGTCATGCCCAATTAACACTCATGAAAATAAACCATATACTTAAGGAGGAATTTGTAATAAATGAAAATACAGTTGTCCTTTATGCCATACTGCTTTTATTTTGAAGACAAAATCGCCAAACTTCCTGTCTCATCCTGTCTAACTCTGTGTAGTTTGACGCAGCTCCAGACAACTGCTGCTTGTTTTGTTGTGGTTGAGGTTGTTGACGTCAGGTTTGTGCGTGTGCGTGTGTGTCTGTGTGTGTGTGTGTGTGTGTGCGCGCGCGCGTGTGCGTGAAGGGTGGTGATTGTTGGGGTATGACGTCATTATGAAGCGCTCGTCTGCTCCCCTTAGAAAAATCACTATAATATCCTATCGGGCCTTATAGTGTCTGCGGTGTTCAATAGTGAGTTTATTGTGCTTCATGGTGTTTTATCTCCTATCTCTATAATATTCCTATAGTATTCCAATTGGGGCTTATAGTTTTGCTATGATATTTGTATAACATCCTTCTAAACTATATTGCAGGAGGATTGTAGCTCGTTCTGGGTTAAGTCATCCTCTGGTTTTGTAGCTGTGTAGTCAAGATTAATGCTCCCTCACCATGTACATACAATGAGTATACACTATAAAGTATTGTTACACTATTATTAAACATTATTTATTCTGTATTATACCATGTGATACTATACTATGTCGTCGGATGCTGTTGTATGATTCCAAGTAGAGCTCTTCCATAGCTAACTTGCTTTCATCATCATGACATCACCCTTTGCATCTCATTACATCTCATTACATCTCATTACATCTCATTACATCTGGCCTGACGAGACTGTAAAGGAACTGAACTGTCGCTTGTTTTCCTTTCTATATGGGAAGAATACTAATTGATGTATTTATGCATTACGAATTTACCCACAAACTGTCTTACTCCACCATCAGCAGGTTATGAGGCTGACAATATAACATTGTTGCTTAAATCAAAAGTGATATTAGCATATATAATAACAGCATAACAACCTGAGTAACTTTCAGTGTTGACAGTTATTGAATAAAGGTCTTTTTAGCGCTTTATTTGGGTTAACAGTTTACACAACACATTAATACTACAGGAGGTTTTGTTTTGAAGTCTATTAAACTTCACCTTTGAGCTTGTCTTTAGGACTATAGGAAAAAAAAGAAAAAAAATTGGTTTCAAAGTTGATATGCACCGTTTGAAAAAAGCGACGCCTACTCTTACAAAATGAGTCATAGGATAGTCATCTACTGATTGTCTTGTCCATTTTTATTGCTTGGATCCTTGATGTTATTATTTATTTATGTATTTATTTATTTTTTACTATGTTGGCTTCATAATTGCTTCCTCTGGGATAAATACAGTTTTTTTTAATTGAATTGCTGCTGGGAGATTTGTGATGCAACTGCAAAGCCTCTGTAGTAACACAGTGCTGACGTGACAGAAGGGGCAGCAGGAGCTCACAAGCAGTGCAGAAGGAGAGTGTGGGGCTGATGACGATACAGGGATGACAGTGGACTGATGATGGAGTCAGAGTGAGTTCATCTTGCAGAGTAATGGGGGAAATGTGGACTACAAAGAGATAATGACCCATTTTCCTCCCATTATCCCTGCTGGTCTGTTCTGGCCGGGGATCAAGAGCCCAGTTCAGGGACAAACCGTGATCCCAACAATGTCCTGCTCCACTTTCTCCTGAGCAGCCCAGATTTCACTCCACACACACACACACACACACACACACACATCAAATGCTGAATGTACAGGCATGAAAATGGACTTTGAACTAAATCACACTACCAGTCAACAGTCTGGACCCACCTGACTGAATGTTCTGTGTTTTTCATTCTCTTAAAGCCATTTTGATCTAAAGGCTTCTGCTTAAACGCTTGAAATTAGTTTCTTAGACAAATATAAACAGTGAAGTTGATCCTATGTATGAATTTCTTTCCGAAGCCTTTTCCTTTCCATCAAGGCAAAGGGCGGCTGCTTTAAAGAATCTAAAATATAAGATAGTTTTGATTTGTTTAACACTTTTTTGGTCGCTGCATAATTCCATTTGTGTTATTTCATAGTTTTGATGTCTTTACTGTTATTCTAAAATGTGGAAAATCGTAAAAATAAAGAAAAATGTGCTGTATTTTACAAAAACACTAAACAAATTCAAGAGCGGTTTCTTGACCAGCAGGATGAAGTCAAACTCCTTCCATCTCACCAATCAGTTGATCCTTTTATGTGAAGCAGATTTCCACCTCCATCTCTCAAAGATCTGGAGTCTTTTCTTCTTGAAGAAAGCTCCAGTATCGCACTACACACAGTTCAGGACTTGATGGCAGCAGTGCAAGGAGGATTGCACTGTGTGTGTGTGTGTGTGTGTGTGTGTGTGTATACGGTCCTGCTGTCCCTGTCCCATGTGTCAGTATGTGCTGTGTAAGCTGTCAAAAACAAATTTCACCAAGACAAATTCCTGTATATTTATAGTACTTTGCAATGCAAAATATTCTATTTGTAAAGCTCAGATCTTCAGGAGAGAGAAGAGAGTTTTTCCTTCCTCCATGTTTTCAAAGTCACTGGATTTGCCAGCAGCCTGCAGGAGAGTTTGTCATCTTTCTTTTGACAATCCAGTGTGTTTTACATCCAGCGTTTCCACACAGGGCAGGGAAAGTATTGGAGATGAATTTCACGATTTCCAGGTCTTAAAAATGTATGGAAAAATAATGATGCGTTTGGTTGCAGGTCCGCTGTTAATTCATATATTGTGATATTTGTTGTTGTGAAGGACACACAGACGAGCACACACAGACACTCACAAACACAGGCTCAACCACACACACACACTAACACATTCTCATGCAAACATACACACATACTCGCATGTTTGCAGCACATGTACACACAGTCAGTCATGCTCACACACACACAAATATATGCACACACGTATACACAGACACATTCTCATGCAAACATGCATGCTCACTCATATGTTTGCAACCACATGTACACACACACACACAAATGCGCGCGCACACACACATACAAATTCTCAAGTAGACACACACATACTGTATGTTTGCAAGCACATGTACACACACACACAAACGCGCACATACACACACATACAAATACTCATGACAAGCACACATTTGCATGTACATATGCACACGCTTCATTGGACACACATACACACAAAATGCACACACAGGTGCACACACAGATATTCTCATGCAAACACACAAATTCATGTTTTCTCATACATATACAGTACATACACAGTCTCTCTCTCTCACACACACACACACACACACACACATACACTATTAACAGTGTACCAGAAAAGCCAAAGAGGTAATGTGTGTGTGTGTGTGTGTGTGTGTGTGTGTGTCTCGGGGAGGGTGAGCCACTAATTGGACTGAATTTCACTGAGTAACAAAAGAGCAGGCTCGAAAATTCCAGCTCTGGTTTGTACAGGCTCTGCTTTGTTGTCCCTTCGCCTCTGTTTGTTCTCTTCTAATGCTGTGTTAACAGTTATCTCTCTCTCTCTCCCCCACTCTCTCTCTCTCTCTCTCTCTCCCCCACTCTCTCTCTCTCTCACCCCCCCCTCTCTCTCTCTCTCTCTCCATGCGGCCCATGAAAGGTTTTTTGCCCGGCACGAAGCACAGTTACCCCAACTGCTCAGAGAGGCAGGCAACCCCGGGGCCAGAACTCGCTAGCGGCTTCCCACACACACACACACACACACACATTCCCAAATCTCTCTCTCTTGCCCTGTCACTCTCTCTCTCTCTCTTTCACACACACACACACACACTACAGGAGCAGGTCGGACAACCACGATGAACCCCAGACCTTCTGTGGAGTGGATCTCTGTCACTTTCTCCATCTATGGGAAACTCAGCGCTCAGCCCGGACCGTCGGTTGGATTTTTCTGTTAATCGCAAGAAGGGACGGGATAGTCCTTTGGGATAGGATGATGATTCAGCTGCAGGGCACTGAGGACGGTGGAGGCGGCGGCGGCACGGTGGACGGGCCGAGCACCGAGGAGCTGGAGTGTAAGATCTGCTACTGTCCGTACAGCCTGGGGAGCCGCAGGCCCAAAGTTCTCGAGTGCTGCCACCGTCTGTGCGCCAAATGCCTGGCCAAGATCCTGGACCTGGGCGAGTCGCCTCCCAACGCCGTGGTGTGCCCGTTCTGCCGCTACATCACCGGTCTGCCGGGGGAGGCGGTGAGCAGCCTGCCGGACGACTGCAACCTGGTGACGGCGCTGGCCCTCCAGAGCCGGAACCAGAGGAACCTCCACTTCCACCAGGAGGCGACCGCCGAGCTGCTCCTCAGCCCCAGGCACCTGAGCTCGCTGATGGGCAGCAACCCCGCGGGGTCCCCTTCCTCCTCCTTCTCCTCCGCCTCCTCCTCCTCCACCACCACCACCGCCTACTCCTCCATCCGAGGCTCGCCGAACTTCGTGGTCATCACCATCATGGAGCCTCCTCCTCCGCCCGTCTCCGGCCAGGAGCTCCACCTCCACCGCCAGCCGCGTCTCCCTCACCCTGCGGGGCTTTCCTCGGGCCGGGGCTACCGCTCCTCCAGCCTGGACTCCATGGCGTCCATCACGCAGCGGTGGACGGTGTGGAACTGCGCGGCGCTCCTGTGCCAGACCTCGGCCCGGGCGCTGGTGTGGGTGCTGGGGCTGCTGTACTTCAGCTCCCTGCCCATGGGGGTTTACCTGCTCATCATGCAGAGGACGACCCTCGGGGTGCTGCTGGTGAGCCTGGTTCCTGCCAGCCTGGTCATGATCATGGTCTACGGGTTCTGCCAGTGTATTTGCCACGAGTTCTGGGACTGCTTGCCGCCATAATGGGACCACATCAGTATGGAATGGTTTGCTTTGAACACGCTTTAGAATGGAGCTCCAGAATTTTCTATTTTCACTAATGGGGATGGGGAAGGGAGATTGTAACTGACAATGGGAACAGTTACCCAAATATGGACAAATTGTTCCATTTCTCTCCATTTCCTGATGTCATGCAATAACTTGAAGATTATGTAAGAGGAGAGCAAGAACAGATTATTTATATTTCAGATGGAATTCACAGTTTGGGGATTTTCAGTGCTTTCCATGTGTTTTGTTAACAGGTAATGTAATTTGTGTGTTGTTGTAGCTAAATAGCAAACTAACCAACTGTACTACCAGACTTAGATAAAACTTAAATGATTAATTTGGTTAATATTATCCAGAATTATTTTGTTGCGAGAAACATGAAGGAGTTTAAGGTAGTAATCACTGTCTCTGGCACCAGTGGATCTAATGTACTGCATAACAGTAATTCTCAACCTTTTCAGCTTGGACTCACAAAATTTCATGAAATGAGCCTGACGTCTTAAAATGCAAATAACGGGTTCTGTGCACGAAAAAAAGTGAGAGAAATAGGTTTCCCCACCATGAAAGGATTACGTGGAGGAGACTTCACCTAGAAACTTTGATGCTTTGCACAGGTAATTACACTCTGTAACACTCTAACCGTATGAAAATAATAAATAGAGAAGTTAAAGAGAAAGGGATCGTACAATGTAGGAAATCCGGACACCGCTACAGTTAATCTGTCTTCAGAAGACAAGCTTGGACAGCTCACGTTACTTCTTGTAAATGAGAAAGTGGGAGAAAGCCAATAGAAGTGTCATTACTGTGGGTGAAGTTTTCATTTTCAAGTGAAAGTTTTTCTTGAAATCCTAACCTTAACCATATTGTTTTAGTTGCCTAACTTTAACCAAAGTTTTAGTTGCCTGAACTTAAATGTTAGCTAACATTTTCCACATGACAAACAGGTGAAAATGTCAAGTCACATAATCTTTTCGTGGTGGAGGAACATAATCTTTAATTCTATTTCCTGTCCAAAATGCGTATTCTGCATTTCAGTGTTTTTGCTCATTTCTCAACATTTTGTGAAACTGTGTTGACTTTTGACAACAAATAGTGATTTTTATTTTCCCTTTCCAGGCCATTTTATGCTACAAGAGCCGGGCTGTGTGTGTTTGTTGGTTTGTAATGCCCGCTGCTTAGGGGAATTACGGTATGTGCACTTTAGGCCTTGCAGAGCCTAAAGGCCAAGAGCTCTACAGAAGGGAAATACAGTGTGCTCTCGTACACCAGGCGGTACGGTAGAAGACAAACAAGCATGAGCCAGCTGTAGGTTGGTGCGCAGTCCACACACCAGGGAAGCAGCTGCTCAGTTTCTAACGGTAGTGAGTAAGTCCACACAGGAATTAAATATTTTGTTCAGCGATTCTCTCTCAGTTCCAACAACACTGTGCTAACACAGCACTTTGGTGTTAACAGGCAGAGATTCTAGAAAGTAAATAAACCCCAATCGGCTGATCTTTGAAGGTGACATCACCTGGCACCAAAGATCAGCCAATAGCAGATGGCAATTTCAGTAGCATGCTTTTTACCATTAGATGTCAGGCTTTACACAGAGAAACCCATTTATAACCAAGATTAAAAAACTGATGATACATTTGTAATTTAGAAACATGTTTTTTTCAGATTCCATAAATCAAATTCCTGTCAACATCCTGCAGGCTGTTGGGGTTTCTGAGCTCCAGGTTGAGAACTACTGCTGTAACTTATCAGAGGGTCAGTTGTTATTAATGGAAATCACTTCTGACCAAACTGAATGAAGTGCAAATCTATTATAGACATGAATGATGGGTGTGATTAATCAGTCTCCTCATGTAGTGTTATAGGGTTTCTATTGCTTAAAAAGCTAACAACCCTCTTTTTTTTTCTTCACTGTATTGTATCGCTCTCTATATGGAAAACATCAAAAGATGAATATATTTTGCTATAACTAACATAAATGTGCACACTTTCAAGTTTTTCTAACGCTTTTGTAGTCACAATGAATATCTATGCAAAGAAATGGATTGTATAATTTATCAAATCTTCTAGTTTTTACTTTCCAGTCCTCAAACGGCAGGGAACATGACTTCTGATGGATAGAACGAACGGCCAAACAATAAGAAATGTATAAATAAAAGAAGTTACAGAAAATCCAGATGTCTTGGTTCACACTCAATGGGAATACATACAAATATTTATTTTCACATTCATCCAAAAGGAAAGCTTTAACTATGGAAATTGATGTGAATGTTAACATCGTTGCCAGTATATCCCACCAGCTTCATTTGTTTTATATATATGAAGGTTTTAATGCCAGAATTCAAAATATTCATTTTGAATAATAAGTGCTATGTGATTATTGAGTCATCAATAAGTAAGATTTGATGCTCTAATGTAGCACTATTTTATAAGCGATGGTCTTAGGTTGCTGAATAACTTCATGACTTACTTACATACTTTTCTACCAGCAATTATTTTCAGTCTAAGAGAAGTTCTCGGCTTTTTCAGATGCTGGATATCATTTTGGAACAAAACTCTTCATGTTCAGTCTTGTTGACAGCAGTGCAGTAGATGTAGAGGAAATGTGGTAATGAGTGAGGGGGCCCCATGCTGCAGGGGGGGCCCATGCTGCAGGGGGGGCCCCATGCTGCAGGGGGGCCCCATGCTGCAGGGGGGGCCCCAAAAACACTCTGCATTCATGGGAAGAGAAAGTGATGACTAGCGCCCCTGCTGGTTGCTTTCACTCCAGAAGAAAATCCCCATTAATTTCCCCTTTGTGTAATGTAAAATACATACACTACCAGTCAAAAGTTTGGATACACACATTTTTCTTTATTTTTACTATTTTCCACATTTTAGAATAACAGTAAAGACGTCAAAACTATGAAATAACACAAATGGAATTATGCAGTGACCAAAAAAAGTGTTAAACAAATCAAAACTATCTTATATTTTAGATTCTTTAAAGTAGCCGCCCTTTGCCTTGATGGAAAGGCAAAAGGCTTTGGAAAGAAATTCATACATAGGATCAACTTCACTATTTATATTTGTCTAAGAAGCTAATTTCAAGCATTTAAGCAGAAGCCTTTAGATCAAAATGGCTTTAAGAGAACATTCAATCAGGTGGGTCCAAATTTTTGACTGGTAGTGTATATATTCTACAAATTCATTTTTAATAATAAGTGCTATGTGATTATTTAGCCCATATTTAATCAATAGGTAAGATTTCATACCATTTTATAAGTGATGGTCTAACTTCCTGACTCACTTAAATACTTTAATTCCCGCAATTTCTAAGAGAAAAGGGTTTTTCAAAGCATTTTCAGATGCTGGATATCTCATTTTGGAATGAAACTCTTCATGCTCAGTCTTGTTGACAGCAGTGCAGTAGATGTAGAGGAAATGTGGTAATGAGTGAGGGGGCCCCATGCTGCAGGGGGCCCCCTAAAAAGACTCACTGAATTCATGGGAAGAGAAAGTGATGACTAGCGCCCCTGCTGGCTGCCTTCACTCCAGAAGAAAATCCCCATTCATTTCCCCATTGAGTAATATTAAAGAAATGTCATAAATGATGTTATGAAGTGAGTATTGGTCTCTGTAGGGAATTCTCCTTTCTCTTGCCCTCCTGCACAGGGGGGTCAGAGGTCAGATACAGAGCAGCACCCTGGAGCTGGTAGGGATTCAGTTTCTGCAGGGTGGGGGTTTGAACCTGGGTCCCTCTCTAGACCCCCTGCTGCTCCAACAGGAAGAATTAACAGTATGAACTTTACCAGAGTTCTTTGTTTTTGGCATTTTTTTTGCCTTTATGAGAGACTGGCAGAGAAAGGCGGATGACGTCGTGGGCCGGATTTGAACCCACTAGAGCCACCAGGACGTCCCATCACATTTTATCTTTTTTTTAATTCAACTTTTATTTAACCATGCAAATCAGTTTAGATCAAATTGTTATTTATAATGATGGCCTGGCAAGACGCAAACTGCCTCTTGATGGGGAACTTGATGGGGAGAGGAGAGAAAAATAAAATAAAAGAAAAGAACAGGCCCTTTACAGATGTTCTAGATGTTTAAAATTAAAATAAATGTTCAAATACAATAATAATAACAACAAAAATAATAATAGTGGTAGTAATAGTAGAAGTGAATTACAATTTTTTTTTTTAATTATTTGTAGAACTTCTGCAATGGTATTATTATCATTATTATTGTCATTATTTTCATTATTATTATTATGTATACATACAAATAACAGGGAGAAAAGATAGCAGGAGCCTGTTAAGAATTACAGTCAATTAAAGCAGACTGTTTCTAATATGGAAATGGAATCCCAGTCATGTTGAATCAAGGAGGTTTTACAAATCCACACTGCAATGTGTCTCTCAGTGAACTTTGATCTGGACCAGCAGAGGGCGTCACAGCGGCTCTCCTCACAGGGTTTTGTCAGATGTGTTGACTTCCTCAGACTTTCTGGCAAAACCTCCAGCTGTTTTCCTGCACTGACGAGCTGATAGCCAGTTTCTTGATTGTGTGTGTGAAATCTAAAGTACTGGAAACTATCTGCTGATACGGATCATGACTGTTCTTCCTCCGCTGCTTCTCCGGATTCTCTCCTTTTATATCTCTCCGTCAATAAAACTCCTGTCTTTGAGTAAAAAAACACAAGAAATTGGTGTTGTCAGTTATTTCCTGAAAAACAAATTCCTGACGTGATGAACAGATGCCAGAGTGTTGGAGTGAACTGTGTGTTTACTCTGAACAGTCTGTTAACAAACCTCTCTGCTCTGTCACTGTAACTATGCATGTAGCTGAAACGACCCGCTGAACCCAGACCAGACCGGGACATGGGTGTGGTTTTGGGTTTTGGGTTTTGGGTTTTCCACACAGGACAATACAAACGCTGCAAGAATGTTTAAAATTCTACTTTCTGTTATTACAACATACCTGACGCTGTGTGAATCACAGCAGTGGAAGAAAGTGATTCAGTGTATTTACTCAAGTACTGAGGTGCCTTTACTTTACTCGAGTATTTTCATTTTGTGAGACTTTATGCTTTTACTCCTCTACATTTCTCTGACAGCTGAAGTTACTGTAGTTTCTCTGCAGAGTAATGTTGTTAAAATATGAGACGTTGTCAAAGTTGAAGGAGGGAATGAACCAGCTTCTTTAACAGAATCTTTACAGGTTAATGCAAAGAAAATTGAACACAACACTCAAATAGGAGACTGTCCTTAAAGATTAATGCTTTTAATAGATAAGATAAGATAAGATAAGATAAGATTGACTTTATTGATCCCATAGGGGACATTCGGGTGTCACAGCAGCAATGTACAGTACAATGGAAGAAAGAACAAAGTACAGGAAGGTAAGAAGGATATGAAAATAATAAGGTAAATAAAAATAAAAAATAGTTCAGAAAAGATATAAGGCAATATAGATAAATATAACTCTATAAAAACTATAAAGACAAACAATATAAAACTATTAAAAAGTGTCTCATGTGTCCAAAGTGTCTGAAGTGATGTTGAGGTGCTGAGCATCTCAATAATACTCAATAATAATAATAATAATAATAACTTTATTTGTATAGCAGTTTTCCAAAAACAATGTTTACAAAGTGCTTTACGTACAATAAAACACAAAGAGACAGTGATGTAAACGTACAACAATTAAATAAAATAAAGTTGGATAAAAAGTAAAAGCAAAAAGCAAACAAAAAAAAAACAAACAACAAATGAGGAGCTTCATTAATGCAAGTCCTCTCCTGGGCAAAGAAAACATAAAAAGTAGAAATAATGCAAGAAATACACAGATACAACTAGAAAACAAACAGAGATGCAGCTAAACACTGAGAGCATTTTACATAAAAGTGTGTCTCTAACCGCAAGAACGTCCCCCAAAGAGACAGTCATAAATAAGTAAATAAATAAAAACAAGTAATAAAACGTGAAACACAATTACAAAGGGAAAAATCAAATGAAGTTATACAACTATAAGGAGCAATTCACATAAAAGCCTGTCTATAAAAGTGCTTTTAGAAGGGATTTAAAAGTTCCACACCTAACACTCCATGAAGGTATTTCTACTTTTACTCGTGGGATATCCGTCTTCCACCACTGCTGAACTGTCCTGTGGCTAAACCCCACCCACCTGGCACTCCAGGCAGGTTAAAACAAACACAGAGACTTATTTTCTAACACGATTCCACTCAGCTCTGCTTCTAACAGGAGTGAGGCTTGTGATAAACAGTCTGGGCCTTCTGTGTGTTTCACAGCGGACCTGATGTCTGAATCGAGCAAGTGCTTCCCTACAGGGAGCATAACATCATTTCAGATTCCTTTTTAGTGATGCAATGAACATTCCCACATGTTGGTGCGAGGGACGTTCACAGGCTGAGAACTCCCATCAGCCCCCTCTCTCCTTCCTAACTCACATCAGATCTACTGGAATCTATTGGAACCGATGGGTTTAAATCGTCCGTAACAGGAAAGCATATCCCAGAAGCCATCAGGATAAAAAGGTTTACAAAGTCAAGGTGACGATGATGATGGGGGAGGACAGAGTATTAAAACATCCTGCTCCAGTAGAAGTACTGTTACTTTGCTGATGTTCTACTTAAGTAGAAGTAAAAGTACTGCTGTAAAAATCTACTGAAGTAAAAGTAAAAAGTGTCTGATTTAAAATGTCCTCAGAGTAAAAGTTCCTGAGTTCCTCTTTAGAACAGAGAACGTTGTTAGCTGTGATCTTTTCCATGTGATTCTAAAAGGAGAGAGGTCAGAGTTCAAACTAGATTCTTTTCACTGGAAACATTAGAAATGACAAAATAAAGTGCAGAAACAAAGTAAAGTCAGATTCCTCTTCTCACTGTGAATGGATCCACAGTTTGTCAGTTTACGTTGATCCAGTTTCTGCTGCTGATGGAGAGACACAATCTGTTCTGTGATGGATGGAGTTAAAATGCAGTGAAGTACAATACTTAAGTGAAAATTGACTTAAGTAAAAGTAAAATTACTGACTTTAAAAAATACTGAAAAAAGTACACAAAAAAGCGACTCAAGTACAGTAACGGGAGTAAATGTAATTAGTTACGTCCACCCTTGGTATTTGATTTGCTGATATTCCCCTAACAACAAAGAAAAGAAAACACTGTAAAATACTGTAATATTCCTATAGGGACTTAGTCTTGGTACTCAATAGTGAGTTTATGGTATTTGTACTTTATTTGTACTTTATGTTTTATCTCTTATGGTATCACTATAGGATTTTCTGTGGTTTAATCTTTTGAGATATAGCAGCGGTAGGCCATTATATTTTAAAGTTTTGCTGTAATATTTATATAGTATACTTAATTTACTATGGGATTCCTGTAGTTATTTTTCATAAGGTTTATCTCTAATCTGTTTCTTTCTGTCTTCTTCATGACTTTATAAGTGGTATAACGCCATTTTTATTTTCTTAATGATCTCATGTCATTTCTGACCTGCTGACTGGTATCCTCAGGCAGGCCAGGCCTATTCAAAATGATTGATTAAATCTCTGATCACTGATCAGATCACTAGGCCTGAACAGTCAGCAGCATCGGTCACTAATACAATGTTCACCTATTTGAAATTGCTATTCCTATTCCTATTATCTCATTAACATCAATGTTTTTATTGTAAACTAAACAAGAGATGTAGATGTAAATAAAGAGGAGGGTGAACTACAGTGTGGCCTCCGGTAATGATCAATAGAAGGAAACAACAGCCAATATAAACCAAAATTAATTATATTTTCAGAAAAGCATTAATTTATGATTTTATTGTTAAAAGGCCCTATCCTTAGATCAGTTTGATGCCACTTACAGTGCTGTGATATATACCATGAAGTTATAGCATAAAGATTTATGTCACCTAAAAAGTGTCACATTCCCCCACTTATTTCATACTGCATATATTTGATATTTTCCTCATATATTTTCATATTGGACTCATCCTGCAATCATTCATACATTTCTACTAAACATATTCTTGTGTTGAAATAGTCACTTGTGTATGTTCATATAATCCCAATTTGTTATCTTATTATTTCTATTTTTCTTTATTGTATCCTATTAGTATTTGGTGCTGCAACAGCCCAGTTTCCCTTATCTTATCTTATAAGGTGTAAGCTGAGACTTGAAGAAAAGTGCTGCATAAATAAAGAACTGATAATAATAATAATAATAATAATAATAATAGTAATGGTGATAGGCTAATACTGAACCAAACAATGCCCCGAAATGTGCTCTCTGTCCATGTCTAAACAGTTGTGTTGGCAACATATTGATGAGTTGACTATTCAAATAAAAGAAAAGAAAAGAAAAATGATTTTAGCTGAATTTAGCTGGGTTACCCTCCATTAAATCTCTGGGAAAAGCAAGCACTTTGTAACTGTAAAGAAAAGAACTGTAGAAATAAAGTTATGGTGATGATAATGGGAAAGATGATGATGATTATGATGATGGTTATGATGATGATGATGATGATGATGATAATAGGGATTATGATAATAATAACGGTGATGATGATGCCCCTAAATGTCTCCTCTCATCGTGTCTAACTATACTGGCAGCCTACTGATGAGTCAGTCCGTGTCCAGTGTTCAGAGTATTGCTATGCTTTAGGTTTCTTACTGTTCATTCTGTGTATTTACTTCACATTCCCATAGGAAGTGAGTGGAGTTGCTCTGAGCCAATCAGATTTGCGGATAACGCTCGGACAACAAACAAAAGATCGAGGCTAGCCGAGCTCATTATACTTTGTCGATCCGTCTAGCCTGACGTTAGTTGTTACTTTGCTCTAAATATCGACCAGCTCTTCTGTCTTGTAACTACTTTCTTCGGATCCTATGCGCCAGGCAGTGTTGTTTCGGTGGCTCAATTTGCGGCTTTGTGTCAGCTAATGTCAACCTGAGCCATTTTAGCAATCGCTTTGCTGTCGCTGGCAAAGCTAACGCGTTAGCTGGGTTAGCTAGTCGGCTAACCAGCTCTGGCTACTTTCCTGCGACCAGCGAAGCCAGTTAGCCTAGCCTGCTAGCTAGCTAGCTTTGCTATCCCCCTAAAACTTGACACTGACTGACACAAGTGGGTCTGGCTTGTTGCTGACAAGCCATTTTTACTAAAACTCGTTCCGTAGCTATGTCTGGGCAGTCTTCGGGCTGTGGGTTTCTAATGTCGGTTGTTGTTCACGGAGACTCGGCTCTGAACGAGCAGGAAAAGGAGCTCAACCAGCGACTCCGACGGCTTTATCCAGCCGTAAATGAAAACGAGACTCCGCTTCCTCGGTCCTGGAGCCCGAAGGACAAGTTTAGCTACATCGGTCTCTCTCAGAACAATCTTCGTGTGCACTATAAAGGTATGACATAAAGATAAACTTTAGTTTAGCACTTTACTGCCCCATGCTAACGTCAGTGAGCTAAGTTTGCTAACGTTAGTTTAGCTTGACTGTTAGCGGGCTAGCCAGCTGCCGTTGTGGCTAAAAACAAAGTAGGCTAGGCTAGTAGCTTCATCAACAACAAGACAGAGGACATCTTGCAAACCGACCAGCTGGCGAGGTGTATCCCCAGCCAAAATTGACCTACTAGCTCGCTAGCTTGCCTGCTATTTTGCCGTCCAATTTCCCAGCATTATGAACTGTTATCAACAAGCTCTCAGGTGGATAATCTGTCAGACTAGCTGACAAAATATGGGAATTTATATTTTGAGGTAAATCACCATAAAACAAAGTAGAGCTAGAGCTGGTTTGGCTCGATCTGCCAAGTAACATAATCAAGCCGTTTAGCCAAAATGGACTAGGCTAGACAACCCTTATGAAATTTAGCTTTATTGGGTAACGTTAATTACACACGAAGAATTACACATTGTCAAATATATATTAGCCCAAGTTAATCAACAGAAGTGCCAGTCTTTCCCATAAGTAGTTATAGATGACATTATAGCCAGTACTTTGCTACTGACGGTTTAATATCAAGTGCCATCTCTGACACTCGGGTTAGACTAGTTGCTTAGCTCGGCTATCCGGAGGGTTTTTGGTGCAGGCCTACAAGAAAGGCTAGTGTAAAAAAGGTGCGACTGTGCTTCCTGGGTGTGTTCTACTATTCTGAGTCTGACTGGCCCTCTTCACACACTCTTCCTTGTTACACCTAGAATCTTCTGTCCTTTAAAAACAAATTCACCTGAATGTTTCTTAGCAGGTATGTAGATGTTAACTAACTTAGCATAGCAAGCATACAGACAGTGGAAACGTTTCAAAGAACCTCTAGTCAGCAAACACACAACTAGCCTACTTGAGACAGGCAGACTTTCTGACATGTTGCAGTGCTCCACATTATGATTTGCATTTCCACAACAGTATTAATCAGAGCTGGAATTTCAGGCTATCCGTGATTAACCAGGTTTTAATAGTAAATGTCGTTACAGGCCTTGTCATTTCATAATTGGCTCTATTAAACATTATTAGTCTTTCAGAGAGTTCATTGAATTGAATCTGAATCACACTCAAATAAATGGTCTGTTTTGTCAGTACAGGGAGGAAATGGAATATTATGAAAATAGGTGGCCTCATCTGTCAATATTAACCATTTAAATGTGCCATTATCAGAAACAAAATGTTGCACTTTTTTTTTTTTTTTTTTTCAAAAACTAAATGTCACTTGTGTCCAAATGCTAAGGCCTATTTTAAATTTAATGATATAAATAAATAAGAAGAACTGTTGGAGTATTGCATTTTGAAACTTTTCATCAGAAAGTGACATTGTTGTTGGCTGTGATGTTGCAGAGCTGCCAGGTGACACCAGTTGAACATGGTCAAATAATCCACATCTCTTTAGAACAGGCCCAGTACACTAATGAGCCCTCTCCCACTCAAGAACAACTAAAGTGTATCACTAAAACCTTGAAAAAGAACTTCAACAGCGTATGGCAGAATGTAGGAATAATAATTATTAGTAAGATTATTACACACCATAAGCCACATGCTTGTGGCTTATGGTGTGGCTTACACCAACCTGCAAGCAAAAAATTGAACAACAAAATTGGGGAAAAGGTAGTTATGGCAGTAATGTTCCTTAATCCCATGTATACCCCCTATTACTGGAAGTCAAGCGGTAATCCGGTAATCATCACACTTCATCATCACTACAAGGAACTCAGAGATTTTAATATGGGGTGTGACTGTCATTTCTCTAGCATTTCCCCCACCTGGCTGTTGTATTTGCATGGCATCCATTTTGTCACAGAAACAAATGTGAAATGGAGGTGAAAAGGTTTGTCTTGGTCTACTGGGAAGAAAATACAAAACAAATGGAAGCCACATCCAGTAATTCTCTCAAGATCAGGGTGGGAAATTACTGCCAGCCAAATGCTGGTAGATTTTAGTTTCAGATGGTGAACTCCAGCAGATACATTTGCAGGTAACCAGCCATCATTTAGAAAACCTATTCTATTCTCAAAATGGCGAAAGTGGCTGCTGATGGATCTGTAGCCCAGCAGGTAGAGCGCTAAGGGCCGATCACACAGGACGCATTTTGAAAGCTGAACAACGCAAGACGCGCTGTACTGCCTTTTTTGTTGAAGGCTACAAAGCAGAGCAGCCTGCTGTGTTTTGTCATGTTGTTGCTAGGCGACCATAGAATCAGCTGACGATAAGCTGAGCTAGCTACAGTAAAGTTAGCATGATTTAGCTAAATTATACAATTATTATAAACAGTAAAAAAAAAAAATGAGAGAACGGTTTCAGAGACCTCGAGTGCAGCTCTAGTTTGGCTCCAGCCGGCTGTTCTGATTAAATTGTGGTAACTCCGGTTTGTGAAGTCCTGAAGCTCCACTTGATCCTCCATGTTTATTGTTTACAAGAGTCACTGCAGAAGCCCCGCCTCTCTGTTGATCCGATTGGACAGTGGAAAAACTGACCATGACTAAGGAAGTTGAACTTTTTTCAACTCGGGCCGTTCAAGGTGCTTTTCCAAAAATGCGAGGTGCCTAGAGAGGAAAAGCGGTAGGCGCTCAGCAACGCAAAACGAGCGCAGAAAACGCTTCACTCGCATTGAAAACTACTAGAAAAGGCCAGAGTCTGCTCTGACATGTCCTGTGTGATCGGGCCCTAATGTTGCCAGGGTTAGGGGTTTGATCCCCTCTGGAGCCACCTGTTCTAAAAACAGATGTATTCATAGTGCTTTGAGGTGCTTTGGATAAAAGTGCTCGCAAAATGGAAGATGTATAACAAATTTTGGGATTCAAGAGCCCCAGAGAAGTTGGCTTCCTTCCCAGCGTCATACCCAAGATTTCTCTCCTCTCTGTTAATATCCAGACCCTGTATCCACACCTAATAACTAGACCCTGTTGCTCTTGTCCTCTTGTTTTACCCCCACCCAAAGGTCATGGCAAGACCCCTAAAGACGCAGCGTCTGTACGAGCCACCCATCCCATCCCCGCCGCCTGCGGTGTCTACTACTTTGAGGTGAAGATCATCAGCAAAGGCCGAGATGGGTAAGGAGATGGCACAAGGCACAACCTTCGGAGATAGACCACAGTGCTTTATTTACACTTTATTTTTTCCTTTACAAATGGCCTATGCAAACTCAACTACCCTAACTAATAAAAAACGCTCATATACTAGACCCCGTAATGTTATAGTAGATGCAAAATGGCTGCCAACAAGAGCAGAGATCCGCTCAGGGCTTTGATTAGATGTTATACCAACAAAGCATGCCCACAGAACTGACTTCTCATCTGTCTTTACATGCAGTTTAACTCATAAAACATTGTAACTCTCATCCGCGTTGCTAGCTCATCTAAAGGGCATAAACTTGCATCAGCTTTTTAAGTAAATCCACATGCTGTTCAGCATTTAGTGCGGTCATTACACCAAATGTCACTCTTCATAAACAACGGATCATGTGGGATTTTAAAAACTAGACATGGATTTGGCCCCGTTTAGTGTGAGGCGGGGTGGAAATACAGCAGTTCAGTCCTGCTCTGTGGTTTTAGAAAGTCACGATTTTCTTCTTACTCTTTCATTATTATTCGTTATGAATTAGGATTAATCTTTAAACAAAGATTACATGCCCACAGGAGTTTACAATCCTATTCTTCTCCTCTTCATACCTGAGGTTGCTGTCTTCGTTCAAGCTGCTCACATCCATGCCAAACCCAACACTGATCCCAGCAAGTTCTTGCCATTTTTACTAACAATGGACACTTCTGCCGAAATGCTGATGTATTTTATTCATTACAAACTGTGTAGATCCCAAAACTGTGCACAGTCTTGCACGGCTTGGTCAGGTTGAATAGTTATTTCGAGGTTTTGACGAGTGTGGAATTCAGTCATGTCATCCAGAGGACACTGATACCCTCGCTGTGTTGTGAAATGTTGTTGATGAAAAATAAGTCCAGGTCAAAGGCTGCGTTCACACTGCAGGCCTTCTTGCTCAATTCTGTATTGCTGCTCGTATCTGATCCTTTTAGATGACTGTTTATATCTATTCTAGGATGAAACCTGTATACGATACCAATATGAACTTGTCAAAAAGACATAACACGCGCAGAGTAACAGTAACTCAAGATGTCAGTCTGTTTTTGTACCTAGGCTTCTCCCGCTTGTTTCATCACACTTCAGTTACAGTATGTGCCGTCGGGTTTTGACTGAATGGAGGCGTCAAGTCGTCTGTTTGGCTTTCTTTCATTGTTGTGTCTCATTGTCCTCCATGCTAATGCTGTCCCAGCCAAGCTGCCGTAGGCGCCAAGATTTTGACACAGTCTGATGTGAACACTCAAATACAAGTAGGCATGTAGATCACATGACACGGGAAATTATTTTATTCCACATATCCATGTGGTCCGGATCAGAAATGTGACTCCATGCCGTTTTTGCTGTGCACACCGATTAGAAGACGTCAGGTCTGAGTCACATGAGGGAAAATTTCTGAATTGGGGAAACTTTCAGCTGCAGTGTGAATGTAGCCAAAGCCCCAGTGAGGAAGTTTCATTACATGTCTAGTATAGCAAATAAGGTTTTTAGAAATTCATATCAAGACATAGCATAACAACTAAAATATCTAATGAGCTAAAGACCATAGCAAAGATCTTTATTTGGCGGGTGGGGGGGCTGACCTGAGTGATTAGCTGCCGTGTGCAGCAGTGGATAGGCAGAGCGAAGCCGCATGCCACTTAATCATGCAATCCCAGTTATCAGACATTGTCTTTGATCCTCAGAGGGCCGGCGCTCTCCGAGGATCCTCTCCGATCTGCTTCGATCTACTGGATTTCTGTCACGGTGCAGTGTCTGCACAGACTAGAAAATAAGAGGATTTTATCTTATCACAGTTAAACCTAGTTAGATCAGTTTATTCAAGTGTTACTTCACAATAAAATGTTGATTAGCTGTACACTATACACTGTTAATAATGGAGTATGTAGAGTCATGAAACAGTTACTGAAAGACGCATCCTGGATAGTGCAGCCTGATGACAACATTTGGAGCCATTGTAATTTCTTATTGTATCATAATTGTGTATCGTTAGGCACATTTTTCAATTCTGATACAGCTCTAAATCAATACTATTTTCTTGGGATGCACCAATAAGGTTTTCTGGAGCCAAATCCGATTCCCAGACTTTCTACTAACAGCAGATCATTTGAAAGTGCACAGCTAGCATAATTAGCAAAATTATAATATAGCACTGTGTTTAACAGATTGTTGTTATGGCTGACTATCTATGTGTAAATAAGTCTTAGGTACTGGTAGCACATGATACTGAAATAGCGAGATCTCTATCAGATATTTTGTAAAACTGCCAGATGGACGACATGCCTACACCACTAACGTTCTGCTGACTGACGCAAATTAGCTCAGACGTTTTACTGCATGTTCAACCGCTTTCCTAATACAAAAATGTCAACTTTTTTAAATTGGCCAGTTGAAATGGTGATCGGCCGATCGCCGTCGACCTGTTTACAGCGTTTATCGTCCAACTATGACCGGTGGCCTCCTACTATTTCCTATACCATTCTTTATTAAGTGAAACTTGAGTTCTCTTCATTCTGTTTTCCTTTCTACTTGTATAAAATAAATAAACTATCAACTGTCTGCTCCACAGGTACATGGGTATCGGCCTCTCAGCTCAGGGTGTAAACATGAACAGACTCCCTGGTAAGATGACACTGTGTGTGTGTCTGTGTGTTTTTGTGTCACTATTTACTGCTGCTGCCTTTTGGGTGTGGTGAAAAGACTTTTTTTTTTGTTTGTGCTTTCCACTGTCTGTGTCTATAGAGGTATTTTTTAAATGCTTTTGTGTGGGTGTCTTTTTGTCTTTGCACTTATTGTCTGGGAGAGATGTACCTTGGATAGGTTGGTGCAGGTGTGAGCTAAAGACTATTAATTTGAATGTGTTGTCTGTCGAATATCCGATTGCATATGCCTGTTGCATGTTGTTAGAGCGTGGTTAAAAAAGCAGGGTTCCTACACAGGTCTGGAAAATCAGTTTGATAATTTCCATGCAGTGTCTTTTGGCTCACCTGCTAAGCGCTGCTAAACTAAAAAAAAATCCCTGCCAAGAATCATTTTTACCGGCTAAAATAATTAACATACATTTTTCATAGACGTCACCCTACCTGTTTTCAGCTCTGTTTCGTGTATAGAATCAGTTACTGTGTGTTAATTTAAAACTTGGTCACTCACTTATACAATGGATCAAGTTTATAATTCATCATGAAGTGCAACAGAATTGTAATTGCAAGAGAGCGTTTTGAAGTGTAGTTTGAAATGTTGGTAACAGGCAAATACCAAAGACTAGGCTATATATAACTGAGGCATTCAGATGCTATCGTCTGGAGAAGTTGCACCCAGTGTGGAGGGTTACACTTATTGATTTATCTGCCAAAGACAACTTTTACCAGCATTTGGCACTTGGCAAGGTTGGGAATTGCACAAAAAAAGTCTAAGAAAATATAAAAATATGTACACTACTGAAAGTCTTCTTCAAGCCATCTCGCACCATATCAATAACTTTTTGGAAAACAAAATTCTCGTTACTTTTTATTAACTGCCCACGGAGTTGGACGGAGGTAATCCGACATATGGAACTGGCAAATCTTGACAGTTGCATAGCGTTGGTGGAGGTATGAGCTCTGAGTGCCATCTAGTTGTATTACACTTACTGCCAAGATAAGTAACTTTAAACATAATTTTCTTGGGTGGCCTAAGACTTTCACACAGTATTGTATATTTGAGGTTGTAGACCAACTGTCACTTTGTGTATTGAGCTCTTGTGAAGAATATTCTTCAGCTATAGAGTAGTACAGCCTAGTTGATGGTTATATTGCCCTGCCACTATCAACATACTGTACATATTGGACACCGACCAAAATCTTCAAATCCAGCTAACAGATTAAAGTCTGGCCGAAACGTATGGAAGATGGAGATCAAAATATATTTAAGAACCCTACATAATGTCTGTTGAATATCTGACACTGTCACAGTTTTCGAGGTATTCCTAAATAAAAGGGCTCTGCCAGCAACTAGGGCTCGGTATCAAAACAGAAATGCCTATGCAGTGTTTCCCACAGGTTGTCAGTTTAATTTGGCAAGCCCAGTAGCTCATAATTTTTCAGGCACTAAAATCTCTCAATCTAGTGAAGTCTAATGGCACTGCAACATTAGCTGACTATTATACTTGCATCTGATTGAGGCTACATTTCAAACTGAAGAATCAGATAGGAGCAAACTTGCATTCAGTTTGTATTGGCACAGCCACTCTTTCATCATAGTTGCAGCGATGATGGTTGTTGTAGTTCAGTACCGCGTTTTCAGCGCTTGGTAGCATTAAATCCTGATTGTTTGAAAACTACATCAGCTTCATGTATTACGGCACTCAAAATGAATCTAAAACATAAATTTACTTGGCGGTCTGTTAATATTAGGCCGGCCTGCCCTGCTAAATGAACATTGTATGGGAAACACTGCTTTGCTTATTGTAACATTTTGGGTTTTTTTGGATAGATATTGATGATATGGTATGGTATCAAAAAGTTTGAAAAGGTTGAATTCTTATGATGTGGACACAGATTTTCTTGTGGTTTTTGAGTATTTTTACCAAAATGAATGTGGCCTGAGTCTATTTAGGAAAGCATATGGGAGAATATTACAAAGAAAATACTCTATTACATAAAGAAACAGAGCAGAAAGGTACTGTTTAAGAACTAGTATCCAACTCTGTATCATTATGCAAGGATTTCTCTTGCTAGCCATCCATGGCTGCTGCTGCTCGCTCTCTTTGCCGTGACGTGACTCTAGTAGGACGGTGTTGGCAGACGTCGACCCCTGCACTGTACAGGGGTTATCAGGCCACACAGGGGGGGGGGCCTCTCCCCAACACTCCTCCACCAGTCTGAGGATTAGACCCACCCAGCAGCCCCAGTCTCGCTCTACAAAGATAACAGGAGGCTCAGAGCAAACTGCCAAGTCCCAGCTAATGGATAAATGCTAATGACAATTTGCTAATTGCGAGGGGCCGTTGCCAAACTGCTGCAGAGTTGAGTGCTTTTCGCCGGTGATGGATGCGGCGACGGCAGGATTAATAATGCGGTTCGGCTATAACTCACAGGATCACACCACTTGGTTTCTAATGTTAAAACAGCCCTCAGGCCGTTTTGCTGTAGCAGAGGCTGGTTCTCCTTCCTCGTGAGACCCATAGATAAAAACAGAGGCCTTTTAATGGTTGGGAGCAAATTGCTCCTAATCCACACACAAGAAATTGGTGTGTTTAGTTTACTTGAATTGAAAGTTTCCATGAATGATCTGTTTGTTGAGTGAATTTCAAGACCTTTGGGTGCCTGAAGGCTGTTTCAAAGGAGTCGTAAAATTTCATTAATGCATAAGACGTCAAAACGAAAGGAGGCATTCATTTTCCATTCTTTAAAAACATACTCTTTGCAGATACATATTTTCTGTGCAACAACACTGAAATGTATTACAACTGTTAGGAATCTAATACCTTCTTTTATAGAGGAAGAATTCAATATGTGTAGATATATATAGCCACAACAAACTCATAATCAGGTTAAGTTCGATTTGGTAATGAGTACAGCAACACAAACAGAGGCTGGAGGCACTGAACTCAAAAACCAAAGAACGACCGTAAAGTGCAAAATGCTTGGAAATCTGCAAAACCTGGAAATATTATATCCAACATGCTGGGAAAAACTGAATGAGCCATTTCGTTCAGCGAGGTTTCCTGGTGACTGGGAAGACTGTTCTGTAACCTGCTGAAGGGCCTTTGAGCAAGACGGTGAACCCGCTACCTGCTGACTTGTATTAAGGTTCTCTGGATTAGGGTAGAGGCTTAAAATGCCCCAAAAAATATATAACAAGAACATGTTTCAGCTCCACAGCCCTCATAAGCAACCTCTTCGTGTTGCTGATGAGGGTTTCATCACCATAACACATTTATTGTGGCTTCTCAGTAATGACACAACTTGTCCATGTTTTGGAGTGTGCTGGTTATATTTAAAAGTTTTAAAAAGCAGAGCATGAATTTCTGACTTGGGGCATGTTCACATTATCCCACTATTTTGTACCAGCGCCTATTCCCCCCCCATGAAAGGCTTCTTTTTAGGCAGAATGGAGGACTTTCTAAAGTTCACAAAAGTTCAGCTTTCTAGATCATTCAGTACACGCTTTTTTTTGTGAATTGATCAATCACAGCGAAGAAGAGGCGGGGCTCTATAGGCAGCTGGCAGCTTAGAACAACAACCAGAGTGAAAATGGAGGAAGTAGAAAAGTTGGTAGTAATTGTTAATCTCATCATAAAAAGTCATATGGCGCATGTTGGCTGTAATTTGGGAGTTTGTGCCAGTGTCTGTTGTTGTACCTAACACTAAGCACGGTTTGCTGGTAATTGCAGCCGTTGCAGCAACTCATAATGAAAACAAAGTGTGTATTGCGTGGCAAGCTTTAATTTGAGAAGTACAAAATGCGGTTGGTTGAGGCAGGAATGCAGGAGTTTGATAGCTCGGCTTGAAACGTATGAAGCGAAATTAGCGTGATGACATGCAGGCAGGTTTGATGACACCGCTAGACACAACAGAGCTTTGTTGACAGCTTTCTATCTTCCAGCCATTATGATAAGTGGTTGTGGTTGACATTCTTTTTTGTTGAGACGGTGCATATTAATTGAAACTCTGCATCAACATTATATATATATATATATATATATTTTTTTTTTTTTTCTTCTTTTTATTCCATCATCCTGCATTTTAATCCTTTTTGCTCCAGGCTTGGCAGCAGCACCACTTTGGGAATCAGTCTTCTTAGGGAATCTAGCAGTGTTAGTGGTCACAAATGGCCATCGGACATTTGCTCTACTGTAAATACTGGGTAGGGGAAGAAATTTATGCTGGAATAGAATCCTGCTTGAAGCTGGTTGGCTTTTGCTTTAGTGTATCAGAAATTTTATTGCTCAAGCTGAAAAATTTCAACTCGAGCAAAAGCCTCCTTGTCTCGCCTTGCGTCAGTTAGAATGAAGTTGTGTCCATCTTTCTCTCTTGGACTCCTATGCATTTGTGCTACAGCAAAAAAGATGTTTTCACGTTGTGTGTGTGTGTGTGTGTGTGTGTGTGTGTGTGTGTGAATGAAAAGAATGAGCTGTTGAGTTTCTGCAAATTTTCCCTGCCTGCACCGTGGTCGTATTCACACACTATGGCATTTGCATACCTCAGGTTGGGACAAGCACTCGTATGGTTACCACGGAGACGACGGCCACTCCTTCTGCTCGTCCGGCACTGGGCAACCCTACGGACCCACGTTTACAACGGGCGACGTGATTGGCTGCTGCGTTAACCTCATCAACAATACCTGCTTCTACACAAAGAACGGCCACAGCCTAGGTAAGGAGCCCAGAAACAGTCAAACTTTACTTCGCAATGCCCTTATTCTATTGTATTGACCTATGGAAAAGTATTGTCATTACACAGTAATTCTATTAGTACTTCATTAAATTCTTCCTGATACATAAAAATCTGTCTTTACAAGGGTGTAACAACCAAATGTGAGAACTAAATGTGTTATATTGGCATACTATGTGCTGACGTTATGTCAGTAACGAAGTAGTATTATTGTGTACTTGCAGTATTTTTACATATGTTATTACATAGATTAATACATGGAAAAAGGCCATTGTACATTTTTATTGCATAAAAACATAACAGTATTGTTTGTAGTAGTGGAAAAACCAATAAGAAGAATATTGTGGGGGGAAGCCATTTTGAGGTAAAAGGAGCAGTCTTGTAATTTGTCCGTGGGCTGTGTGAGTTCTGTGAAAAGCTTTTAATAATTTTTATTTGCATATTGTTTTTCAGTGTACTGAAAAAGGCAGCTTGCATTAGAGAACAGAGCATAAAATCAAAACGGAGCACAGGATTGTGGGACACCATGGCTGAGTGGTGTGTGCTGTAACACAGAGTCTCTTCTCCTCCATGCTGACATTTTCTCTGATTCTCTGTTGTTCTCCAGGTATTGCCTTCACAGACCTACCGGTGAGTATCAATATCCACATTTTGTTCTCTCCGGTGTCCTTGTCATCGTATATCTTGATTTTAGTTTACATAATTAATCATTGTAGCATATTGGAAATCTATAATATTCAAATGTTTCTTTTCCTTTTAGAATGTCCACTGTAAATTGGTGAGAAAATTCAAAATGATACGTTTTGGAAAAGTGATTGGAGGCTGGAATGTTTCTAATGTTAAGGATTGTGCGGTCGGGTGCTCCTTGGATTAAAAATGGGTCATCTAGTAATCATGAGGGGGAAAAAAGAAAGCTCCAAGGCACTCCAGAAGTCAGTTCAAAAGTCTTTACAGGGTTGCTGCGGATCCTTTAAGTCTTAAAATACCTACATTTGAGACCTTAAAATGTCTTAAATCCATTACTAGAGGTCTTGTTTGCTGCATTTCCACAGATCAGTTGGCAGTACAATCTGCATCCTATCTGCTTTACTAAACACGGTTGGATTCATGTCTCTAAACAAATAATTTCTTTTTTTTCTTATTCTGCCCATTTATAGTTTCACAACTTTTATTAGCTATGTTCAGTCAGAAATAGGCTAGTTTTGCTTTGTTTCTTTATTTTAGTTTTTAAATTGGTCTTAAATTAAATTTCAGGTAGCTTTCTGAAACCTGCAAATACCCTGCTCACATTCTACTCATTCTGTTTTTTTCACTTGCAATTATGACTAGCCTAATAGAATAGAGGCTTTTAAACTATTTTTGGAATGCCTTGGATCTCTTTGTCCCACATTGTGTTCCTCAAATTAGCAAGACAAATAATTAGTGATCAACAGAGTTCTTCCACAGGTCTGGAAAGCCAAGAAAAGTTTGGGAAAATGAGTTTGATCATTTCCAGATCTTGAAAAGTTTGGGAGTGACACAAAATCATCCTGAAACAGATGAGAAAACATTGCTCAGTTCCATTGTTCATATCAATACACATTTTCTGCTCAACACCCGCTGCCATTTCACGTGTTGTGATTTTGTTGTTAAGAATAATCTACAGCTAAGGAGTGATAGTTTAGACATTGTGGCTAATCACTGTTGGTTAATGGGACACTGGAATAATAATTATCACAATATATAACAAAATAATCGTGACTATCATTTCAGCCTTGATTGCCACCATTGTACTGTCACTCAAGAACAAAAAAACTTTTTGACAGGACAGTTGATTTGTGCCGTTTCAGCTCGTTGTCAGGCGAGTCTCGCTCCTGTCGGCTCTCACGCTTAATTACATGAGCGACTCCCACAGGCAGCGCCACCAAACGGACATTAATTCAGATGGAATCCATGCATGTATTAACTGCACCGAGATGTGAGGGAGACGGTTGTTTTTACCGTTACTCTCGCTGGGTAGCGGAGAAAGGGAATGAAAACAGGGCCGTCTGTTTTGGAGGGGAAGAAGCTAAGAGAGTCTTGGTCTAAACAATAATCCATTGAGCAGCGGAGCAGGCTTGGCTGTCGGCCAGGCATTTATGTTCCTCCAGAGTTGTGCGGTGAAGTGCGTCACCTCGGCACAGCTGACCTTTCTGGTTATTGGGCCGTGACAAAGGCAACTCCGAGATACAGACACACACACACTCATACACACACACACATTTGTATTATTATACTTGTGAGGACTTCCATTGACTACATTCATTCCCTAATCCCTAACCCTATCCATAACCCTCTCCACTTCATGCCTCGCCTTCACCTAATCCTAATTCTAATTTCATAATCCCAAACCCTAACCCAAAAATAACCCTTAACCCTTACTATAACCGTAAACATAGTCCCAATCCTAAACTAATCCTAATTTCCTAATCCCAAACCCTAACCCCAAAATAACCATTAACCCTTACTATAACCCACCTAGTCCCAATCCTAACCTAATCCTAATTCTAAACTTAGCCCCAAACGAATTGAACCTTAACTCTTACCCCGATTTAATCCAAATTGTTTTAACCCTAAACCCAAATCCTAACCCTAAATTAGCCCCTTGAGGAAGTGAGGGCCGACCAAAATGTCCTCACGCTGCATGATTTTCCTCATCTTTCTTTCTCATGAGGACACTTGGTCTTCATAAGTATAGAAATACAAGAGCAAACACACACACACACACACCTACACACACACACACACACACACACACACACACACACACACACACACACACACACACACAGTGCCACAGGGGTGAACTCCTCGTGTCTGTCACCTCTCCTCCTGATCAAATCAAGGCTGGTCACACTGCGATGAGAATTGTAGGATACCAAACAATAAACCCCTATGAGCTTCCTTATCTCCATTTTTTTTTCTGTTTATCTCCTCATCCTGTTGTCAGCGATGTCATCAGGGACACAAAAAGGTAGAAAGCAGAATCTCTTGTTCGCCAAGCACAATAAATTGGCATGAATTTGTTTTGGTGGCGTCGGTGTCACAACACTTGCGTAGCAACGCAGTACATAGTGATACAACAGGACCTCACTTACACACTCAACAAGGAAAATGAAGGGGAGTTTTGAGGAGTGTGTCCAAAAAATCCTGAAAAAAAACAACTGCAATATCAAATTCCTGTACTACATATTTTTTCATGTCCAGTCTGTAATTGACCACAACTTCTAAGAACAGGCAGAAGAATACAAAAGGTGAATTGTTAACTGAAAGAGATCAATGATAAAAATTGAAGATAAAAGTCCCAACTAAATATGCCTGCCGCTAAATCTGTCACAGAAATGCCCCTGAAAATGAATTTGGGTATTTCTTTGATGTGAGAGTGCAGACAATCCCTTTTTTGTTCCAAAATGTCTGAGTCTGTAGCCCGCCTGCCTGGATTTGAAAGTTTTGGAGTTGATGGTGCCAGGTCTTTGTTCTATTGTGGTGTTATTACCAAGAGTCTGGCTGCTGCTCTAGCTGAGGCAGAGTGGCTTTGTTTTGGATTTGGTCTGATGCTGCCTACCTTTTTTAAACACCGTCTTTGCATTCAGGAGCGTTAAGCAGCTGCAGGCAGGGGTGGGGAATGAAAACTAGTCTTATTGTTTTGTCTGCTGTACCATCCACTATAGCAGGTAACCAGCCTGGAGATCCTATTGTAGTTTGGAGACATATTTGTGATATTGTATTGATCCCTAATGGAGAAATGTGTCTTTTTACTTCCACAGGGAGGTCAGGTCAGATACTAGGGATGGGACAATATATCGAATTCAGTATATCGCAATACAAAAATGTGACAATGCGTATTGTGCGGCAGAAAAATGAATCATGACATTAGCTCCGTTTTATTCTGCTGTAGTAATCACAAATGAGACGCTTGACCGTCACAATTTCACAAGCTCTCCATCCAAATTATATTATTGTCACTTTGTAATGCCATTTTTAAGTTGTTGTTTACATTCTTGCAAGCCAATGGCATCGCTAGAAAAATTTGTGTCTCAGAAATAAACATAATTCAGCACAGTCAGACTTTGTTGTCATTTAACTTTTATTTATTACATCGTATCGTGGTTGTGTTGAATCGTAAATCCCATATTGCGTATCGAATCGTGAGATAAGCAGATCATCCCATCTCTATTGGATACAGAGTAGTCCTGCTGGAGCTGCTGGGGATTGGGAGTGTGTGAAACTCCAATAGACACTCAGTTCTTGTAGTATGGAGTATGGGGCAGAAAGTGAGTCATGAAAGCCAGAAATCTCAGCACCTGGCAATGAAATCGTTGGGTCAGTGGTATTGATCAACAGCCCCATCAGCCCCTGCAGATATATTATGCTCATTCTGTGCTATGGGGCAATAAATATCTTACTTATTGCCCCCTTTTAATGTCATGGGAGATTGAGCCAGGGCTTTCTGGTTGAAGGATGCTCTCCCTAATCATCCTGCCAGCCTGCTGCCCCAATTCTGTTCCAGAAATCGTGTCGGCTGGTAAAATGGTGAAAGCGGCTGATGAATCTTGAGGGGTAATCAGCCACTGTGGCTTGAAGACAAAAGCTTTATTTCCTGATTTCCTGAGATTTTCTGTTTTCCTGTTTTTCTCTGATTGTTTCCTGTTTTGATTTACTGTCCAGATTACATTCCCAAACTCCCTTTCCTCTATCGTCCTAATACTTCTCTTTTTTTTTTCTTTCTCTCTCCCAGCCCAACTTGTACCCGACCGTGGGCCTGCAGACTCCGGGGGAGGTGGTGGACGCCAACTTCGGCCAGCACCCCTTCGTGTTTGACATCGAGGACTACATGCGGGAGTGGAGGACCAAGATCCAGGCCCAGATCGACCGCTTCCCCATCGGAGAGCGCGAGGGCGAGTGGCAGTCCATGATCCAGAAGTAAGAGGATTTGGGGGTTTAACGTACTGTTCTGTGATCGGAAAACGTACCTGGAACTTTGCATTGTTCAAATTTGTAACCTTGTAAGATTAGATGAAACTTTAATGCTCCTTGTCGATATAGGAATAGTATATAGATCAGAATAGACGTGTTAAAGATGATACAACATATATAACATATATATACACAAAATATGTTTGTCAGGCTAATTTAATAAAGTAGTAAGAATGCACCAATTTCAGGCTTACACCGGGCTAAATTGGTCTTTAATGAGAATTTCCCCAATACTGAAATCTGATACCAAGACACAAGTGTAATATCAGAAATCCATATACCAGAAACTTTTTCTACCTTGTTGACACCTATTATTACTTTTCTGTGATTGAAAAACTGTTCAAATGTGAAAACTTAACATAGATGAAACTTTAATATTCCTTATGGATAAAGGAATACGATATAAATCAAAATAGAAGATGTATTGAAGATAATGTTTGTCTTGCTAATTTAATACAATGGTGAGAATGCAACAATTTCCAGGCTCATACTGTGCTAAAATTAGGTAGGAACCAAGTGTAACATGTCAGAAATCCATGTACCAGCTACTTTGCTTTCTACCTCTTTGACACCTAGAAGGAGGTTGATTTCTCTGAGGAAGACAAATAGAAGACATCTCAGTTTTTGTCCAATTGCCCCAAAACTAATGCTGCATTCACATGGGACATGGTAGACCGCAGATGGCAAAACATTTTTGGGATGGCTGTGGGAAAAGGCACAGGAGCAAGGGAGTAGGATGTCATGACAACAACACAAGCATGGCGTCATGTTGCTATGGTGATGTTGCTACGCAGAATTGCAAAAATGCTGCAAAATGCGTTAAGTAAAATGATTTTATGTTCATTAGAATTTTAGTAATTCATAAAAATACAGTTTGCTTTTCATATTATAACTACCTCGCCTGCCATATCTCAGCCTTTCATACGTCATATTATACAATTCAAGGAACCTCAGGTGAAGATTTTTTTTTTTTTTTAATCTCAAAATGGATGTTAAGAGTTTTGGAGTAGAACTTTTCATATTGTTCATTATCAGATCAGATCAGTACGCAGTATCAGACATTAGTTCCAAGTTTAGTGCTCAAAATGGGTGCTATTGAAAGATATGTGACAATAAATGTGCTGCTAAAATATGAATAGGCTTCAGGCCCAGATGGAGCACTTCCCCATCAGAGAGCAGAGCCGTGATCCAGAAGTAAGAGCTCTGGGACTCGGTTTCTCTTCATGCCATGCCCTGATGGGATTAGCTCTCTGTTGCTATGATTACTTGTTCTGAATGGATTTAATCTCCATTTGATGGGGATTGGGGTTGAGGGGGGAGAGAGTTACTGCCTTTATCCGGAGAAAGTCGCCTCATGGCCCGGGATTGAAAGCAGGAAGTTTTTAAGCTCACGTCAGATTGGTGGATGGGAAGTGCGATTGTCTTTGTAGAGCACCAGTTACATGATGATAAACAAGAACAGAGGCTTTGCAATTGGATCATAAATCTCCCAGCAACCACGGCTGGCACCATCATGGAGGTTCATTGGAGAATTGGCTGTCTGCAAATAATCTCTAGATATATATAACAACCAGGCACGAATAAGAGAGATACCTGAAAAAGATTGTTGTGCTGTGGCTGTAGGTCATTTCAGTAACGTTAGAAATAAAACTGAGTAGTCTGATGCTGTAGATTTGTTTGACACAGTGAACTGTCTTGTCTTCAGTCCTAGTCTCGACTCCAAAACACTTAACAGCTCAGTTAACATGAACAAACATTTGGTTTTTGGCTTTGTTAGCTAACTAAATAACCAGCAGGCTAATTACTACTACTACTACTAGCCGCTACTAACACTAACTTCTACTAGATATGTTAACTAGTGTGCAACTCACATGTGTTACCAACAAGACGGTGATGGTTAGCTGACCAGATATTATGGTAAGCTAGCTAACAAGCTGACATTAAACACAAAATCAGATGGATCAGTGATGAAATGATCAGTTCCCAGTCAAAAACAGCACAGAAATCAGGTCTATTTAATTCTCTTGAGACAGACGAGTTTTGAAACGTGTGCAGCTGTTCACAGCCATTGTTGCACAAGAGCTGAAGACCTCCAATATGGCCGCCAGAGGGTTTGTTGCATCACCTGAAAGCCCGCTATGGGAAATTCAAATACGCTCAGACCAAATTTTACACCATACCTCGATCAGATGGTATTTACAGATATTTTTATTGTTTACTAAGGTGTCAGCTGGGCAGGATTTGAGGCATAGGACAAAGATTGCCAGAAGCTTGCAGTTTTGCCTGATGTTCTCTGGCTCCTACTGGGATTGCTAAAGAGCGTAATCTGACCAGATGAAAAGAAAGCACTTCTTAACACCTGCTCATTGTGAAGATCTCCAAAACTCTTTCTTCCTGCTGTGTCTAATCACTGTGTGTTGTGGGTTTTTCTCTGTCTCATCTCGTCAGGATGGTGGCTTCCTACCTGGTGCACCACAGCTACTGCGCCACGGCTGAAGCTTTTGCCAAATCCACCGACCAGGCCGTGCACGAGGAGCTGGCCTCCATCAAAAACCGACAGAGTGAGTACTTCAGTGTCGGTCGGCACATTTCTAAAAGAAGATGCTGCGTCTCTCATCCTTTTCATTCAATACAGGAACAGGAATTTACTGATACTGGTATGAGATATGCTGATACCAGGCTAAAATTAGGTGTGTATCAAAGCGTTTCCTCAACAGTATAAATCTGATACCAAAAGTCATATGTAAGTGTACATCCGCTGTGCTTGCAGAAATCAAAGCAATAAGACTTGATTATCTGCACATAGATAATATACTGAGAGAGATCTTTTAATGGAGAAGAATTGATTATGTCTCAATCATAGTATTTGCAAACAGTCCTTAGTGTTTGTTTTACCCTGCTTGAAGTACCAGAGGGGCGGGGTTAATCTCAATTCAGATAGTGTCAGTCACAGAAATGTATGCTGGCTGTCACTCCAAGCAGATTTAAAGTGATAATCTGAGAGTTTTTTTTTTTAATCTTGTTTCCGTCTTGGGTGCTAAGCGCTCATCGCTGTGGTGTTTCTGCACTGCACTTCCCAGAGATCACCTGTCAATCAAACAGTGTGGGCGGAGCTTGGATTTTCTGTTGCTGCAGTTTGAGTTTCTCTTTTCTTTGTCTGTTCAGCCATGGCGGCTATCACTGCTCATGCTAACTACCCAGTTCTTCTTCTTCTGTTGATTCCAAACAAACCGGAAATATAAAACACATCACTTCCAGTGCACCAAATATTGGCAGTGTTTTGCCGATATTTGTGTCTACTCAGGAAATTATTGTGGGGAAATGCGCTTAATAAATGATAAGTAGACTAGCGTATAGTCTGACACCTTCTTTGTTGAATCAGTGGATGCATGTGGTTTGATATAGTAAGATCACAAACAAGCATTATTTCATTATCTTATTCATTATGAGGAAACTATATTCCTAGGCTGCTTTCATTCTTTCTAATCCCATGAAATGTTTCTAAAATGTCGTTTTACCATTTGAAAAGCCAGCAATAGGAAAACAATACACAAAAATGGAAATTATGTTACATTATTCCCTGGCGTGAAATTGAGACGAAGATGCACCGGCGGGGGAAACGCATTTTTTCGGGGGAAACAAATTTTTGGCACAACACCAGGAAAGAGCTTCCCGCCACCGGGTGTTTAGAACGGCAAATGTAAAAGCTTTCATGAACTGGGTATGGATTGAATCGCTATTATGTTATATCAATAGAGAGAGTAGCAAAACAAACATCTATTCATATTAAAATATGGCGCATTATTGCTCCAAACAAATGCTAAGAGTCACTTGGAGCTACTGTTTGTCCCAAGTCTGTATGGAAACAAACATCGACAGTTGAAAGTGTTATTGGTGTCAGTCCCTATCCGGTATTGGCAGATGGATGACAGTAAATGTGCTGCTTAGAAATGTTTTTACTGGCGTGTTTCCAGAGATCCAGAAGCTGGTGTTGTCAGGTAGAATGGGCGAGGCCATCGAGACGACCCAGCAGCTCTACCCCAGCCTCCTGGAGAGGAACCCAGACCTGCTCTTCATGCTCAAGTGAGTCCCGGGCCGGGTTTGGAGACGGATTCTTCATCGGTCCGTTCATTTGTCTTCATTCCCTATTCGTCCCAAACCCCCTTTCTTCCTTGCCTGCTTTATTTCTGTCTCTCTTCCTCATTCTCTCTTATTTCCCTCATCTTCTTTCCGTCTTTCTTTTGTTTTTCCACTTTTGTCTCTTCTCCTTTCTGTTTTTCTTCCATCCTTTCTTTTGTTCCTCACCCCTCCCTCCCTCCCTTCCTTCCCTTTTTGTATTTTTCCTTCTGTTTCCTTCCTTTCTTACTCTTTCTGTCATTCCTTCCTGTCTGCCTCATTTTGTATTTCTTTCCTTCCATTCTTTGTTTTTCTTTTCTTCCTCCCTTCCTTTCCCTGATGTTCTTTGCTCCCTTCCCTCTTTCTTTTCTGTCTCCCTTCTTCCCATCTTTCTTTTCTTTCCTTCCATGCTTGATTTCTTTCCCTCCTTTCTTTCCTTTTCTTGCTGTTTTACTTTCCTTACTTTCTGTCTTTGCTTGCATGCTTTATTTTTTCCTTGTACATTTTAACTCATTTATTTTCACTGGCCTTTTCATTTAATTTTCTTTTACTATATTTTTGTATATGTGTTATTACGTCATTATACTTTTATTTGTGGCTCCACTGCACATTGTTTGTTATTCTATCCATCTGTTTTATACTGTTGGCGACGAACTTTGTACCCTTGTCGTTGTCTGTTTTCTATGCTTTTAACTTTGTGAAGCACTCTGTAACTCAGTGTTTTGAAAGGTGCCACATAAATAAAGGTTTACTTGTCTCTCCTCCCCCCCTCCCTCTGTCCTCAGGGTGAGACAGTTCATAGAGATGGTGAACGGGACGGACAGTGAGGTCAGGTGTCTGGGCGGTCGGAGCCCCAAGTCTCAGGACAGTTACCCCGGCTCCCCCCGGCCCTTCAGCAGCCCCAGCCACAAAGCCAGCGGCTCCCAGCCCTACCTCACAGGTACAGTCCACCGATTATTTAACCCTCTAAAATTAGGCTATAGTCATCCATGTTTAGCATGTTCCCATCTTGAATATTTTGACCTGCCAATGGGAAAATGCGCTTTTCAGAACTTTATTAGCCTGTCCTAACTCAAAATACAGCTCTGTTGTACTCCAGTGACTTTACAAATATGATTTCTTTACAGCCTCATAATATATAAAACTGCTGTTTAGCTGCCACATACTGTCAGTCCTTTTTATGAAAACCTGAGACAATATATTTCAGTGAAGAAGTATCCTCAGTCAGATGAATCTGAGTGTAAATAAAACCAAATGTAGGGCAGCAGTGTTTCTGTAGGGTGTCCAGTAAGTCTTGAATCACATTGCTGCAGATAGTGCTGGTTTGGGATTTTCACAGAATAAACCTTTTTCTTCAGGTAGCCTCGGAAAGCAAAACTGATGTTAATGACGTATATCAATCTATACTTGAAAACAAAACAATATATGGTGTCACTAATCCCTGTGACTCCAGACTTTTTGCAGATGCCATGCTGCTATTAGGGATTGGGCTTTAAATGAGCTTTTTGCTTGCTTGCCAAGCCGCAAAGTAAAAAATCGCTGTATCTTCAAAAACTGAAGATCAAAAATGCTTTTACATCCTTTTTTTTTTTAGGCATCAGATCTCCAGTCAAGTTGAGGTTATAATCAGTTTAAGAGTTCTGGCTTTGCGGCTTGGCCAGAAAGTAACATCGTTTTCATAGGAATGAGAGAGAAGCTCTTTTTATTGACCATAATAGTTGAAGATCACTCTAGCACTAGCATTAGCATATTGGGTGTATCACTTGTCAGCAGTTTAAAAACGTTTTTATCGCTGTGTTTGCTCTAGGGTTCGACAGCAACTGCTGTAATGGTGTGACGTCCAATAAGAGCCACAGCTCCTCCCCCCACAGTCATAAGCCCTGCCCCCCTGGCTCTGGCTCCGCCCTCCCAGTGTCTGACATCAGCCTCAATGGGAACCGCAGCCAACAGCCCATAACCAGGTACTGAACACCTGACCAGCTCCACACTAACACAAGCACTGTTTTCTTTACATTCAATCAGCTGTAAATACAAAGAGAATTCAGTGAAAGTAGATGGTCTGATGATGTAGATTTGCTTCTAAATTTAGCTTAATATGACATAGAAGTGTCCTATATTTAGCCTCTACTCCAAAGCACAAGTTATAGCTTCAAAAGTGTAAACTCAACCTTAAAGAGGCATAAAGTCATTTATGAGCTTTATTGACATTGATAGTGTCAAAGTGTCACCATAGCTACGCCATGGGAGAAGATCCAGGTTTCCCCCAGGAGGCATTAGTGAAGGTTTTTCATTTTTTTATTTTCTCTCTTCCCTCAGTAATGATGTGGACATGGAGGTGGACCACTTCACCAACGGAGTGACAGAGTCGTCCTCCAATGGCTTCCTCAATGGCAGCTCCAAACACACAGCCGAGCCCGACGACTGCGATGCAGACATGGGTGGGTAGTGTGTGTGTGTGTGTGTGTGTGTGTGTGTGTGTGTGTGAGAGAGAGAGAGTACTGGTGAGTTCATTTGGGCATTTATCAGAGTGACAAATCACCACCAACTACCTGCAGGTATATTTTTAAGAAAGTACTCTGTACTAAATTACTCGTCATTTACATCCCTAGTACATTAAAACAAGTCATGTCAAGTCAACTTTATCTATAAAGCACATTTAAAAACAACTACCATTGACCAAAGTGCTGTACAATTTAAAAAATGGATAAAACAAATGGTTTTTGAGGCGAGATTTGAAGGTGTTAATGGTGGGAACAACCCCTCTGACGGGCCAATTTGGTATGTTCACCTGTCTGTCATCTGATTGGCTGTCGCTCTGCAGAGGTGGAGTCGGCCCAGTCCAAGAGACAGCTGTGCGGAGGGAGCCAGGCGGCCATCGAGAGGATGATCCACTTCGGCAGGGAGCTGCAGAGCATGAGCGAACACCTCCGCCGCGAGTGTGGCAAGAACTCGGCCAACAAGAAAATGCTCAAGGTAACGTGCAACCAGACCTCTAACTGCTGATGCTGTGCTACATTAACACCAGCCAGCAGCCTAAAAGTGCGGAAGCCCTTTGAAGACATTCCTGAGATAATGAGATAAATGTCTCAGTTTCCGCAGTTTAAGAATCCACCAGCCACTGTGGTTTATGGAGAAAAACTTAATTTTCTGCCCTGGCTTTTGTACTTTAAAACTCTATAATAACTCTGATGATAGTCTATACAAAGACTAGAATAAACGGTAAATTGATTATACCAGGGTTTCTCCTTTCCCCCCCCCCCCAGTAGTGGTAAGCAGCGTGATTCTGTATTATGTAAATTAGTCTAGGCCGGTCCCTCTGCAGAAATGTTTTGCTATTAATTTTCCAGAGCGGCTGTCAGAAGGGCAGTATAAGAGTTTGGATGGGTGTATTACAAAATGAATTATGCATACTACTGAGAATCACTTTGGGTGCGGTGTTACGGCCCATATTCTGGCCACATCTAATCATTACCCCGAGATCACACTTAAAACCTCGGATGCGGCGCTCTCCGAACTCTGAGGTTCATTAAATTCAAATGAGGAAATCTGTTAAAAACCGATCATTCCACTGCAGATGAATTGTGCTCTAATGCAGGCATTCCTTGAGTTAAGATTTATTCTACTTTTATGTCGATGATGCATGTGTTAAGTAAAGCTAATGTTTTGCCATTTTTTTACTTTGTTTTCTTGATGGAAAACATTTCATTGATGAAAATAAGTTCCAATGAAAAATTTTATGTTGCAATACTACAAAAAAACGCACTCCTAATTAGTTTGATCTCAATACTCTGGAGCCACAGGATGCTTGTGTACAACTCCTCATGATGCAGCAACAGAAATGCATTACAGATTAAGTGTGATCCTGGCATTATAGTTATATAGCACTATGGCAGCACACACACACACTCACAGAGGAAGCAGTTTCTCCTGGTTTTTATAGAGAAACTGGAAGAAGCCCCCACCCCCCCACCCCACCCTCCTCCCCCCCTCCCTGCTGACCGCTGCTCGCTCGGAGGAGAAATGAGGAGTTTGCTCCTCTGTGCCAACACAAATCTCTGAAAGCCTCGAGGCTGCGCTTCACTGTGAGCACGTCTTTACATTGCAGACATTATTTCCCATTACAAATAGCAGAGAAGGAACGCTGCCTTGGCTTCAGATGTTGGAGAGGTTCCCACTGGAGGTCGGGCTGTGTTAACATTGCAGAGCAAAGAAGAAAAAGTCCAGGACTGTCTAGTATGCAGTGATACTAAACAGTGCATCTAGTATGTAATGTTGGTGCACATGTTGGTGCACAGTGGGTGTTGCATCATTACATGCAGACATCGTACTGTCTACAATAGTGCAGTGGTCCTGGGTTCTCGTTCCCTAATTGCAGAATATTGTTGGAGTGCAATTAAGGAAATATTACATATCTCCTTAAACAAATAACAGAGTGTACTATATAGTATGGAGCTTGAGCAATTTATAACAATGTGGTTACATCATGTAAAAATAGAATGAGCCTATAAAAATATATCGAAATAATAATAGTTGTATTTATAGAGCACTTTTCAAAATAAGGTTACAAAGAGCTGTACAGATTTTATCTTTTCTTGTAAAGCAAAGAAAAAAATAAATGATAAAAAGTTGTAACACACCAAGCAAAAGACATTCATCATAAGTAAATTAAAAACAATCAAATTAAAAGCAATCCTGAAAAAGTGAGTTTTTAAGAGTGAGATTTTTAAAAGAGGACACAGTACTGGCATGCCTGATCTCCTCAAAGTATCTCCATAGATTCCAGAAAGTGCATTGTGCAGGTGGACAGTGCAAACATGTAAGATGCAGTGACGTTAGTAACCCTTGATATCATGTGTAAGTGTTGACGTTCTCCTCTCCCGCTGCAGGATGCGTTCAGCCTGCTGGCCTACTCGGACCCCTGGAGCAGCCCGGTCGGCTACCAGCTGGACTCCATTCAGAGAGAGCCGGTCTGCTCCACTCTCAACAGTGCAATATTAGGTAGGTCGGCTGTAGGGTTTGACTGATATGGATTTTTGAAGCTGCCGATATTCATTAAATCTGACCGTTTTCAGGCAAATATTCAGTGTTTCCCTCTGAATTGTATTCTTGCCAGTGTGTAAAAGCCTCTGAAACAGCATTTAGAGCATCATGGGACATTAAAACTCTCCACTGAAACCCAGACTGATGAGATTCTTTTGCTAGCAGCTCTTTAAGGCAGGGTGACACATGATGTGTATTCGATAGCAGGGGGAACTCTGGGATAGATTACAGCCTGTAAATGATGTTTACATTTACAGAAAATATGATCAAAAAATTACATGAATAAATGTGCAAAGAAAATAAAATCCCATGTCATGTAATAATTAATAAAGGTCCAATACAGGCCCAAAATATTGGCAATAATCAGTTATATCACACACAATAGTGCAACCAAGCAATAAGATTAATGGGAAATGTGATCTTGATTTGGAGAAACACACACAAACAATACCACTGGTGTGAGATAGAGGCGACCAATCATACTGACAGTTGGTCTCATTTGTTTATGGTAATTATACCAAGTTATCACAATTAATTTAACAATGATCTGTTGATGTTAAAAAATGCTACACGCTGCACCTTCAAATTATCATTTTTCTCCAGCAGCAGCGGCGGTGACACGCCACAGCTGAATGAATCCAGAGGAAACACTGAATATATAATTGGCTCAGACTTTTTGTCGTCAGATTGTGTTTGTTTGTAGACTGTGAAATATAAATGAAACGTATTGAGAGGTTGGGTCCTGTCCCTGCAGTCTGTCCTGACGCTCCTCCTCTTCCCCCCCCCCCCCCCCCCCCCCCCCCCCCCCTCCAGAGACTCACAACCTGCCGAAGCAGCCGCCCCTGGCCCAGGCCGTGGGCCAGGCCGCCCAGTGCCTCGCTATCATGGCTCGATCTGGCAGCGGCTCCTGCGCCTTCGCCTCTGTGGACGATTACCTGCACTAGCCCCGTGTACACACACACACACACACACACACACACACACACACACACACACACACACACACACACACACACACGCACTCTCTCACACTCTTAGGCCCTGCCCAGAAATAGCCCTGCCACCTGCTCCGTGTGTGTGGTGATGTCAGCTGAGGAGACGCTTCTCTGAAAGATGATTTAGAAAGTTAATTATCTCACTAGTTTACTGTTCAGCTTTTACAGTCCGACATGAAACCCACAGCAGTAGTGGGGGCTTGGGGCGGTTTTTGGGTGGAGCCTTAGAGTGCAAACACACACCACATAAGCATACACACACACACACACACACCCCACCTCCCTATCCATCCTAAACATGGATTACGCCTCCACCTTGGCTCGTCTCACAAACCCCCTCTGCAGCCAGTAAAGGCTATTCTGCATCATTCTGATTGACAGCGGGGAAGCTAGAGCCAAGAGTAGCCAACTTGAAAATACTTTGCCCCCAAACTTAGAGCGCAGAACTCATGTGGACTCGCCACAAATCCCCAGCCCTAAGCATTTTGGGGCGGATGGACCGGCGACACCCTGGTCAAGCAAGCAAAAAAAAAAAAAAAAAAAGCCTAGCGACCGCCGTGGCCGACCACCCTTTAACGTGGTCCCTGTAAACACACACACACACACACACACACACACACACACACCCAGACAAGCGAACACGCGCGGCAGGCTGATACCGAAAACAGGATTGCAAACATTTCCGACGCATTCTGAGTCCATTTCCACCGAGGCTTGCCGAGCGCGCGAACTCCGGCCCACGCAAGACTCCCGGCGCGAAGAGACGGCCCGCCCCCCCCGCCCCCCCCACCCCCCCCCCGACTTCAGGACACCGGCGGAGATTTTGTGTGACGCATGTGGACTGACTTCGAAGAAGCCAGAGAGAATCTACAGTCTCGACTTAACGTCTTTCTTTTCCTCCCCTGTTTTTAATCTTTGTTTTTTGGCGGAGTGCGGGGAGCGGGGGAAGGGGGAGGGGTGGTTACCTGGCTCTTGTTTTTTGTTTTTAGTTTTTCCGGGTTTACACGGCATGGTGCAGATGATTATTATTATTATTATTATTCTAATTATCATTATATTAATTATTGTTACTTGCATTCACAGTATATTTGTTGAGCGCCAGCGAGAGCAAGTTCCACCAACATATAATAAAGGTCCCGATCCCACCGATCATTACCAGTGACAAGTGTGTGTACATGTTAACGTTTATATATGAATTTAACAAAAAGGAATTATATCAATAGAGCAAGATATTTAGTTATCAAAAGAAAGGAAATGATTGAAAAAAAAACAAAAAAACAACCCAATCCTTAATGCTTTGTACCGACACCAGTGACCCCCGAATGTGTGCTGGTTGTTCTTAGTCTGTACAAGTTTTTAAGTTCCCCTTTCTGTTGATTCCAGGGTTCCTACACAGGACGGGAAAATCAGTTTGAATTTCTCAAGTCTGTAAAAAAAAAATATGGAAAAAAAACTGTTCTTCAGTTCCGAAACACAGGAGTTCACATTTGAAGTAGTTGTAGACCTACGTTCATTTCACATATCGAGGTGTTTGCTGTGAAGAATAATCCTCAGCTGTACCTGATGTGGCCTGGCTGACGCTCAGCCAGTCAGCAGACATCATGTTGAATACCAACCAAAACCTTCAAATCCAGTCAAGAAATGAAGAGTCTGGAATTTGAAATAGGAAATGTGTAGGAACCCTGCGATGACCTCTGACCCCGTTTTACTTGTCCCCCCCCCCCCCCCCCCCCCCCCCTTTGGAAACCCCCAGCTGCACAGCAGGTTTGATGCAAACATTATTTTTATTTTCGTATCGATGTCTATGCTAATCTTTAATCCACAAACAACTCAGGAGCCAAATGTCCCTTCTTTTTTTTCCCCCCCTCTTTGGTTTAGAATGCTAAGATCGGACCGAGCGGCCGAACCCGGGCCTCGACTTTCGAGCGAACGCGTTTCTGAGTGGCGCAACGGCGGGCTTTTCAGACTTGAACTTGGACCAGAAACAAGTGATAGCAAGGCGGCGTTGAGCTGACATCAGGCCAGCGACGCCTCTCTAAATTAGTGTTGCATTTGATTTATTATTGGGTGGCATAACCCAGATTTATTGCTAGCCTTGGGTTACACTTGTATAATTAACGTTGGCCCGAACCCGGGTCAGAAGCTAGCTCTCCTTTAAAGCCCAGCCTTGACTCTGTTTTGCTCTTTGGTAGCATCTTGCTGTCTATCTTCTAATGCTGCTGTTGAAATGGCATTCAGGTATGAAAAGTCCTCAAGTCTGCTTGTCCTTAACTAGCTAAGAAACGACGGCGTCCCGCGGAGGAAGGCGTCCCGCGGAGGAAGGCCTCCTCCGCTCACTTGTTACTGTTCTGTTTACCGGATCCTTCTCTGGCCTCCTACTTCTTAGAGCTCAATGCATCGACGGGGGGGAAAAGGAATTAAAAAAAACAAAAAAACATCCAGTATTGTCAACTGCACTGTGGCTACCACATTTACAAAATAAAGAACCAAATACTTTAGGAAGACAACATCGCAGCTGTGTGTTTTACGCCTGTGTGTTCGTGCTTGCCACTCGCAGAGGAGCAGGAACGCCGAGGCGAAGCGTTACGCTCGACGCCGATCATCTTCCTCTAGTTTCCCCGGCGGTCTGGAGTCTCTTGGTGGAACTGAGCTTTTCTGTACCTTTTTGGTTTTTGATCACAAGCAGTCACGGCATCGTTTAGAAAACTTCTTAGACAAGTGTCTGTTGTCTCTTTATGAGTAAGGTCTGAAACCTATGCATGCCATAGTAAAGTGGTGGTAAGATCAAGTTAGATGTCTCTTATTTTATTTCTTTTTTTTTTTTTTTTTCCTTTTAGCCAGTTCACGGTGTATAAGGAAGATGTCAACCAGTAAGTTGTCCACTGCTGACTGTGTGTCCTTTTTGGAGAAAAAAAAAGATGTGCAATTTGTGTGAGGGTGAAAAGATTTATATTAAAAACAACAAATGATGCCACGTGTCTGGATGCTGCGTACGGCCTGGGGCTGAATCTGTCTCCTCCATCAGAGAGAACGCACTCCACTGACAATATGGAATCAATGCAAAGTTTGTCACGCTTATCAATTTGTAAAGCGATCAGTAACCAGCTGAGGCTGTAGCACAGAGTTTAACAAGATTTAATTCTAATTAATCTAAAAGTGTTTTTCTTTCTCATTCAGAACACGCCAAACAACTTGGCACATCTTAAACTTTAAAGGAAAAATCTACACTTAAACATTTAACATTGTTTAAAAAAATATATATATATATATTGAGGATGTACCTTTGCCTTTAACAGATCAAAGTATAGAGAGAGGAAAGTTTAGGAGGTGAATGTGTTTAACTGTATATTTGAAGCAGTGCTGCTAAAGGCTCATGCATGCTCAGTCTTTTGTGAGTAAATTGAGGATAAAACAAAGTAGAGGTACCAGTAAAAGCATTTATTCATACAGTACTTTCACCAAGTAAACAACACGAGTGGCCCTTTAATGGCCCAAGATGCATCTGGTTTATAAAATGTTCATCGGCTGGATTTACACAAGAAGAAAATTGCTTCCTGCAATTAAAAAGATCTGGGTCAGCAGTCCCAGAGTAAGAAAAGTAATGGTTAAACTTTATATTGAATTTAATAGAAGTTGGCCATCTGAAAGACCAGAATATGGATGACTAAGAATATCTGTTCTCCCCACCTACAGTATAAACTCTGCATTACATCACATGCATCAATAAAAATCGAATTAGGGGCTCTTCGTCATGAAAAACGTATGGGAACCCCTGATCGAAGTCACATGGCATCAAAATAAATGTTCTTGTGTAAATTCAACCACGTACGGTTGTTAGTAAGAAACTTTACATTGGAAAGTTTCATTCATATTTAATTTTTACACCATCATTGATAACAGATTTACAGTCTGTAGAGTCCAGGTAGATCGTACTTTCTCCTCTGATGAGACAAATATCCCCAAAAAACCTCCCAGGTCTGGATAAGTGGAAGTTACACAGCACTGATTATAAACCAGTACTTTAATTACCTTTCTTAGTTGAATCAAAGCACATTTCATCAAACAACAGGTGAAATTCTTCTCTGTGTAACATTTGTTTTTCTACATAGACCCTGACCACACTGAACTGATTATCTTAGTGAAAATGCCCTTCAGCGAACAGAAAGCTTGAGATCCCATTACAGAAAACTTAACATTTTCGAGGTTTTCAATCGATCCTGATACCATAAATCAGCCTGGTAAGATAAGCAGCGTGTTTCTGATACTCGCTCCATGTAAGTTCAGTGTGCAGGCCGAGCTGTGAGCGAGCCGCGTTCACACCGGCCCGGGTCGAGGGTTCGGAGTCGGACCCTTCTGTCCGTCCCGTCAGCTGGAGGGAATCTGCTGTTTGTGGATCCACCTCTTCTTCAGCTTCTCTGCTTTGGCTTTTTCCTTGGAGGCTGGAGGGTCGGACAGCAGAGGCAGCGTTGGAAATCACTCGGGTAACAAATGAAGAAAGACTAGAAGAAGACTAGATACGTTTCCTTCATTTCACATCCGTTTTAGATTAGCTACACCATGACGTTTCCCCTGGTATGGCTATATTAGAAACTAGGGTTTAGATTTTTGAAGGCCGATACTGATATTTTCTGGATTGAAGCTGCCGATATTCAATATCTTTAAATTTGACTATTGTCGTGCCAAACATTTACAAATATTCAGGTTTTCCCCTTGTGATGCGGCACAAGGTGTGTTTAATTTTACATCATCTTAAAAGGTGTGTAGTTTAAACGGAGGTGTCTGAGTGTTAAAAGTCACAACAAAATGGCATTCTGGGAGCATCCTTCTTCCTTAATGTGATGTATTTCCTGTTGAAACAGGATGTTGGGGCGGGACATAACGCAGGGAGAGATCATTCAAAAGTCTAAACCAATGGGAGATCAGTTTTTATTTACGCCTCCTGGTACACGATGATGTAACCACTAAAGATTTGATGTTTTCCAGGAAGTAAAAGTAATGAGATTTGGATATCAAAACAATAAAATAACATTTAAAAACTTTGCCATAAAATTGACATATAGGTGTATGGTATTGAATGAGCTAAAAAGAAAAAAGGCCCCCCAAAAAAGAGGCCATTTTTCATTGAAGAAATGCTAAAGATGAACCCAAAAACTTGACTCCAGTCTTTTCCTTTACAGATAAACTCCAGGATGCGACACCACAGTCTGCAGAGTTAAAGTCTCCAGTCAGAAAGCTCAAACCGTTTCACTCACCCCAGTCTTTCTTGACAAACTGCACCGCCGCGCTTTTATTCTTCCCCCTCTTGTTGTCAAGGGAAAGAAGCTCGTTACCTGAAAGCAGAGGAAAGAATGATCAGTGGCTCCTGTTCGGCCCGATGACTACAGTTCAACAGATCCACGTCTCCTACGGGACAGACAGAGTGACGATGTAGGCGTCGTCTCCGCAGCAGAGACCCAGCTGAGAGGAATCCTCAGCGGAGAGACGGACTTCACTGTAGCAAAGCTCAAATTGAGACAGATCATCGTCCTGAAGACTACTGCCACAGAGTGTAGCCTGCAGACGCTTTTATTTTGTTGACATTTTTCAAAAACAAAATGTTTTTCAGTATTCAGACCGGATGACACCTTCAGACAAAGATATAATAGAGAGGTTTGCGAGGTCAAGCTCAAGAGTGGAAACGTCATCAAATAAAGAATATTGTGATATAATATTACTTTTTCTTGTTTTTACACCGTCAGCCAAAGAACCATAAGTCTACTTGAAGTTTCCAGAGGAGCGATGTTTCTAAATCTCATTATCTTGAACACAATAAGCTGAAGTGCCAACTGGGAACTGAAGCCTGGTCGAAAAGTGACTAATGAAGGACCAAAACATGGCTGCCTGTATGTTGCGTCTTATCTGAGGCACCGTTCACACCGCCGACTTCATGCTCTTTTCTGAACTGCTGCTGATATCTGATCCCCTGCTTGTTTCAACATATTTCAGTTACGGTATGCACCTTCCATTATTTCATTTACAAGAGGTTAACACAATTAGAGAATGTAGAATGACTGTTTTGATCATAGTTTCTCTGTTATCTCTCTGCCTACAGTACAGATAGTAAAAGATATAAAAATATTCTCAGATTTGGGTCCGAGAGACAAAATCTCATCAAATGGGGGTCTGTGGCCCTAATGTGGACTAAATTCGGGGTCCCTGATATGAAAAAGGTGGAGAATCACTGCTCTAGCTCTATAGAAAATATTCTTTATTTGATGACGTTTCGGCCCAACAGCCTTCTTTCAAGATGGAAGTGGAAACGTCATCAAATAAAGAATATTGTAATATAATATTACTTTTTCTTGTTTTCGCCTTCAGCCAAAGAACCATCAGTCTGTTAGGTTTCCAGAGGGATGTTTCCAAATCTTATCTTGAAGACAATAAGATATATCTATCGCTCATATCTCTTTTTTTTTTTTTTGTATGACCGTTTCTATCTGTTTTTGTACCTGCACTTCTCCTGCTTGTTTCAACATATTTCAGTTACGGTATGCGCCTTCCAGTTTTGACCGAATCGAGGCGGATTTGAACGCTTAAATATTCTGAATCGGGACACTCTGGGCCGCGGTGTGGACGCAGCCTGTGGGACACTCTGAGCCGCGGTGTGGACGCCGCCTGTGGGACACTCTGGGCCGCGGTGTGGACGCAGCCTGTGGGACACTCTGAGCCGCGGTGTGGACGCCGCCTGTGGGACACTCTGGGCCGCGGTGTGGACGCAGCCTGTGGGACACTCTGGGCCGCGGTGTGGACGCAGCCTGTGGGACCCTCTGTGAGCGGACCGTCCTTCTTACTTGTGGTTCTGCCGCTTCCCGCCCCGTAGAGTCTGGACTGGAGGAAATCCACGGCCGCCTGCTGCTGGGAGGAAGCCGCCGGCCGCTCCTTCACCGTCGTCACCGTGTAGTTTCCCTTCAGACTGACAGAGGAGCCGGGTTTACGGTTCAGTCAGGGGCTCACATCGAGGTTTAGTCACCATTTGGGTGAAAATGGACGTAGTTTGTGCCCAGAAATACTTTACAAGTTAACTATGTAGCATTAAACTCCTTCAAGCAGACTGATTTTGAACTGACTTGTAAGCAAACGGCATGTTTTTAAATATTTTCCCCACATAATAAATACATCAAGTCAGCATCTTCAAAAATAAGATCTTAATACTAAAGTACTGCAGTTCATTCAGGGGAAAAAAATGCCCAAATGTGTCAGTAAATAAATCAAAACTTTGACTTGTATGTCGGTGAATGTGAGGCTTGTTGCAGATGAAATGGACCGATGATGCAACAGGCTCGCAATTTTCTACTTTTGAAGACGGCCGGTTGCCAGCAGGCTGACGACAGATTTCATATCTCGAGTGAATGTTTGCTGATATTGATCGCTGGCTGATCAATTGGATCGTCATAGGTCAAACAACCAGATGAATTCCTGTTTGAATTATGGATTATGATTCACTGGCAAAACTAAAATGAAAAAGTGGATTCACGTACTTCTGGACGTTCGCCATTTCCCCGGTCTTGTCCTCCCTCCCATCGTCTTCTTCGTCTGATCCGGCTCCCTCCTCCTCCTCTTCCTCCTCGGAGCCGCCTGCCTCTTCATCTGCGTGACAAACGGGTTGATTTAGGAAAAAGCATTAGCGCCATGACAACTGAATCAATATGATGTTCTTTATCTAGGAGCTGAAGCTTATTCTACTGAGCTCAATGTTCAAAATTAACTAGGGAAGGGAAGCGTCTTTACCTTGGTCTTCAGACAGTTTCTGCTTCCTGTAAAAAAGCAGAATGAAAACACTGACAAATCGTTCTTATGAAGAGACTGAAGAGAATAAAGGGCTGCAGACTGACTCAGTCCAGTAAACTTACTTTGAAGGAGCTGTACCGATTTCCTCCAAGACGTCAGCGGGCAGGAGTCGTCTTTTCTGTGGGAAAAAAAGCAAAGTAATGAAGCTAGACCGCACACAGTGGCTTTATACCAAGAAAACAACAAGCCTCAACATACATGGAAAACCCGGTTTGGCTGCTGCATAGCGTCAGTCCTTGCATCAAAAGTTCAGATGATAAATTTCAAAGTGAAAAAGTTGCACTGAAAGCTCAGACAATACATTTCAGGGTGGGAAAATCACAATAAATCATTATGTAAACAAATCCAGTGAGGGGCTGCAACATGAGCAAATACAGATCGGGTCTTGAAAAAAAGACAGAAAGCGATGTAGGCGTCGTCTCCGCAGCAGAGACCCAGCTGAGAGGAATCCTCAGCGGAGAGACGGACTTCACTGTAGCAAAGCTCAAATTGAGACAGATCATCGTCCTGAAGACTACTGCCACAGAGTGTAGCCTGCAGACGCTTTATTTTGTTGACATTTTTCACAAACAAAACCCTTGGTTCACACAGTATTTAGACCAGATGACGCCCTCAGCCAAATAACCATGAGTCCATGTGAGGTTTCCAGAGGAGTGATGTTTCCAAATCTTATCTTGAAGACAGTAAGTTGAAGTGTTGTGTTCGTTCATAGTTTAAGACAGTACAGGTTGTTCACTTTCCGGTGATGTATTAAGTTCACACTCCAAATAACTTGGATAACTTGGATTGACTGCACATTTGCAAGTACACCAACCAGTTCATAAAGTTTTAAAAATGGACTCATGGTTAAATAAAGACTGGGCCTTGAAAAATTCAGTAGAACATTTAGGATTTAAGACGCTTTACAAATCACTTGGAGCAATTTGGCATACATTTGATCTACCAAGCAGCACTTACACCTAAATATATCACCTTGGTGTTATATTTAGTGGAAGATCATGGGACTAACTGGCAGATCAACTGTAACTGGTGAAATGTTATTGATATAAATGCTGCTTGGTGTACTGGATGAGTGCCGAATTAAAGAGTGCATCCTAACGATTCGTTAAAGGCCGTAAGTCATGCTAAACCAGACAGGCAACGTGTGCCAATAAGCAAGGCAGCAGTAGACTGACAGATTTTGGAATGGAGTTTGGCGTGCCGTTTTCTCCATACAGGAGAGAATGGAGAGTATTGGGGTTACCAGATTGTCTAGAACAGTCCATGGTCTTATTACACATTTTTTACGCACAAACATACCTTCTGTTCCTGAAACAGCTCCTGCCTCTTCCTCCTCTTTTCTTTCAACAGTTCCTTTTCCCTGCAAACAAAATGAGTGTTGTTTCATTACCTTCATCAACAAACCTACAGAAGCGACTAAAAGACAGGTAACTTGACTCTGGTTAGCCGCAGTACTAACGTTGTCTTGTACTGTGTAACAGCTGCCAGCCCCCGCTATGTACCCTATAAAGAGAACCACATGCCAAACTCTATTCAAAAATCTACCACTGCAGCGTTACCTTGCGTATTAGGCAAGCGTATATACCTCAAAATATGATTCAATGCATTTCCTGAAAATTTAGGAGCCACACTTCATATCGGCATCCATACAATCGACCAATTTCAACTTTTGAAACTGGATCGCCTGGATTCATTCAAGCTTCCCCCAACAAAAATACACTGTGGCGGGTAGCGAGCGGTGAGAACCAGGTCTACAAATTGAGATTTTTTCCCAAAGAGTACTGCTTGGTGGTTTATGGGTATGCCGAATTGAAGAGTGGGTCTTAACCATTCAGAAAAAGGTGTTGATTCAGATTTTACGAGGTATGTACTGTTGCGGACAAGCAAGAGAACATTTAACGACAGACTTTTGAATAGAGTTTGGAGCGAGGCTCTATAGCTACGTGAGAACGGCACGTTTCGGGGCTAGCTAGCTGTGTTAGCTACCTTCTGGCTCTCTCCAGCGCCTGTTTCATAGTCCGTAGAGCGGAATCCTTCGAGTCTTCAAAAGTCACTTCTTCTGGCGCTTCATCGTCGCTGGAGTCAAGCGCCATGCTAAAATGATCCGTCATTTCTTCACTACGCGCTGTCCTTGAAGACGAAGACGCTTTCCCACGCTGTTTCTTCACCATGTTGGCTAGTGAGACGTCATTATTTAGCGACGTGACGCTCTTGGGATGCGACCGTTGGGGAAAGTCTGCCATCTACTGGCAGAGAAATGAAACACAGCGGCACCTGTTACACTCGTCAAATAACGGACTACTAGAATAAGATTATTGTGATGTGAAGAACCATGCTGTGAAATTCAATATAATTACACGACAACTGAGTCCAGAATTCCACAGTATGACAAAAATGTCTGAATTTGATTGTCAGGGTTATACAAAATTAAAATGCAAAAATTGTACATTCTTATCTTCCAGTGGGCTCATATAGAAAAATATTTTCTTGGGACAAACCTCTTCATCTTTCAGTCTCTCAGCTGTAGTTTCTGGTGGATCTGACTATCTGACTACTACTGTCTGATAATGAGATTGCGTCCTGCATAAGCTGTAGGAAAAAGTACAGCAAATGAGTTTTCATTTACCACAAATTCTTCCTGAAAACTATTCTTTATCTTCACTTTGGTGCTTTGTATTACTCCGAAAACGTTGCAACACGTTTGTCAACAAGGGTTTTATTCTGAAAATTTTGACTGGAACTCCTTTCAGTTTTTCATTCGGGCTGGCTTGACACTGATCACATGACTTTCACATAATTCACTGCAGTTTCCTCCTTAAATAAATGCTTTATATTCACGCTAATTCATTCTAACAGCTGCAACAAAATCTGCTCGTCAACAAGGCTTTTATTTTGAAAACTTGACGGGAAGTAATATGTTCTCCGCTAAGGCTTTTATTCTGAAATTTCGTCCAAGGCTTTTATTTTGAAAATTGTGACTGGACTCAACATTATGCTTTCTAGCACAAGACTTTTATTTTGATAGTTCGTCAAGAAGCGCCGTGAATGTCAGGGCTTTTAATATTAAAATGTATATGTTCGTCAGCAAGTTTAAAATTTCTGGCAATTTTGACCGGAGTCAACGTCTCCGTTAGAGCGGCTAATATTTTGAAAACGATCACCGGAAGTGCTTCCATGTTTAAACCTAGCTAGCTTGTCGCTGGTCGTTATAGCCACCAGTGTGTCCCGTTATCAACAACAAACGGGCCTTCCCGGGGTTCAGTTTTCTCCATCCAGTCTCTCCACCGTCATCCTCATGCACCGACTCGTGTTTATATTCCTCGCCGCGGCCGGTGCGCCTGTCCTCGGCCTCCCCGGGCCGGGCGTCGCCCCGGCCGGGCAGCCGTGCCTCGCCCCGCGGCAGTGGGAGGGCAGGTCGGTGCAGTACGACCACAGCACCGGCAGGAACAGCCGGGCCGCCGTTTCCTACGACGCCCCGAACCAGAGGATCCGGCTCCTGCAGCAGAACAAGAAACACACCCCGTGTCAGAAGTAAGCGGTGCTCGGTTTGTCTGTATTGTGCATTTATACATGTATTTATAGGCTTTGCTGCCCTTGCATTATTGCTCATATTTATTATAACCAGTGGTGTAAACAATGCCCTGCCTTATCATGAGGTAAACAACCAGTAGGAAAAATCAATTACGTTTTCAGAAAAGCATTAATTTATGCCTTACCTTCCATTAAAATACCCTATCAAAGTATACACTATACAAAAATCAGTTCTATTTTCAGAAAAGCATACATTTATGCTGTATCCTCCATTAAATTACCCTATATTCATTACAGCATATACAAAATCAGTTACATTTTCAGAAAAGCATTAGTTTATGACTTTTCCCCCATTAAAAGACCCTATCTTCATCATAAGGCATATAGCCTTCAACCATCATTATAAACAGAAATCAATTGTATTGTCAGAAAAATAAATAATTTATGCTTTTCCCTTTTTCAAAGACCTACAACTTAAACCAGTTTGATACCCTCTTAATATGCTGTACACAGTGGATTCCCCTCATAAAGTTTTACATCAGCATAAAAAAGCGTGTGACCTTTAGGTGGATTGACCCTCCACTATTGATTGTACATAATGAAGTGTATTTATGCCGCAGTGACCCTGCGTTAGAGGCACGGCCAGTTCTGAAAAGCGAGGTTGGGAAATAGTCGTCAGTAAACAAAGATGAAGCCTGTTTATCGGCTTTGGCTATCACAGAACCATCATAGTCTACCTCACTTACACTGTATGAACCAGTAGGAGAATAGGTGCGTGTGTGATATTAGAGTGTGAGGTGGGATTCAGTATTAGATAAACAATACCACAGGCCAATATACTGATCAATGACTCAGCAGATTTGAGGCCTGCTAAGAGGAGTTTTCAAACAAACGATTGATTGGAATAATATTAATAAATAAACTGATACAGTCAGTAATTCATCTTTTTGTGTGCAAATGTTTTGTGTGCTTTGATAGTGCATTATTATATATAAATACTTTATTCATAAAGGCTTGTTTTATAGTGTTAAAAAATAGGCATTCAAATGTTTTTTCTTTTAGTTGGGAAAACAAACTGAAAAAAATATCGGTATCGGCAGAGGTGTGACTCAAGTCTTGAGGCACAAGTCTCAAGTCAAGTACCAAGTCTAAATGTAGATTACAAGTCAAGTCCAAGTCAAATCCATGTCATTAATGTCAAGTCTCAAGTCTAAATGTAGATTAGTCAGATAGATAAGTCAAGTCAGAACAAATCAAGAGTCCAGTATCAATTTAATATCTTAAAGAAAACTAAATATCTAGGACTTTTCAATGCAATATGGTTTTAATAGGATAAAAACTTGGTAAGAGCATCATGAGTTTGATTTCTATAATCAGTTTCAACTTCAATAAATTCAATCATTCCATACAAATTCAGAAAACAGATTGAAAGTGATGAGATTTGTTCCAGCAGACGACTGAATTGAAATTCTAAGTCATTTACACAAACACAAGATCTCAAGTCAAGACTTTAGAAACCTTTTCAAGTCATCAGAGTACAAGTCAGAGTCAAGTCCCAAGTCACCAGAACCCAAGTCAAGTCAAGTCTCAAGTCTTCTCTTCATGCATCAAGCCGAGTCTCAAGCAATTAAAATGGTGACTCGAGTCCAACTCATGTTACTCGAGTCCCCACCTCTGGGTACCGGTACTGAAAACCTTCGAACGATACTCAGCCTTATCAAAGATGGCCGACTTCACCGCTCCGTCATCGCTGGACATTCCCGCCTCACATGATCTTGTCCCCTCTCGTCCCGCCGCAGGTTCTTTGAGTACATCTACCTGTTCCAGAGCATGGTGATGTTCCAGATCGACCAGAAGACCAAGCAGTGCTCCAAGATCGCCCTGACCGAGGCCTGGGACCCCTTCGACATCCCCGACAACTCCACCTTCGAGGACCAGTACTTCATCGGCGGGCCGGGGGACATGGTGGAGGTGCAGGAGTGGTCCGACAGGAAGCCGGCGCGCCAACGTGAGTCTGAGTAGTACCTCGGGTTGTGTATCTTCCTCCATGATAAAACCCCAAAATCTGTTGCTCTGGTAGAGCAGACTGGAGAATTGTGGGTTTTTTTTCTCTCCATTCACTGTCATTGTATGGAGGAACAGTCTGAAAATCACTTCTAGCACATAAACAAACGCAAATAAAGCAGATTCTGACAATATATAAAAAACTAGTCATGCTGCTGAATTAAAAGTGAATCTCTTTTTTTATGTTTATTAAACCTTTCAGTTTAGTAAGTTGAAAAAATAGTTGAAAAAAAGTGGGAGACAGGACTTGGACAAAGCAGATTCTGATAATATATTAAAAAAATGAGTCTCTCACATTTTTTTGCCTATTTTACTATTACTGCCATCCACCGGCCAGTCCAATAATCTCTGTTATTACCGTCATTTATCCTTCATCACATTATTATAAGGTGGTTGACTGGGTTCACTTATACTGACTCTGTTACATATGTCCCTTGTTTCTAGACTCTGCAGCTTGCATATTTCGCCTTATGATTCAATAGCTATATTCAAGAGAAATTGCACTGGATCAACTTTAGGTTCATGTAATTGTAGGATGACGTCTTACAGGATGCATGCTTGTATCTCTTCTCTGTGAGTCTGACTTACAATTTAACTGAGGTCAGCAACAGGCTGCTGCTTCACATGGATTACTCGCATAACAGTAGAAAGACTGTGAAAGATTGCAGGAGAAGTTGGGTTCGCCATTACACACACAAAACGCCAGCAGATTGTATGTTACTGTCTAATTTATGTAAGAGTTCTATTCCAAAATCCAATATCTACTGGGAAAAATGTACTTACCCTAAAGAGGAACTAAACCCCGAACCCAAATCTGTGTCAAGCCTGACATCTAATGGTAAAAAGCACGCTGCTGAAATGGCCATCTGCTATTGGCTGATCTTTGGTGCCAGGTGATGTCACCTTCTATAGACTACAGCAGGTGGTGACATCACATGGGTGGGTTTAGTTCCTCTTTAACTTCATCATTCAGTATCTCTAAAATATGCATGATCCAAGTCTGTAAAAGTTGTGTAATTTTGTCAATCGAGGACCGAAGCCCCGACATGTTCTCAGTTTATCAGAGCAGATGTTGGTTGACGTCTCACTTTAGAGCCGAACCCTTCAGTTTGTCGTCCCAGCTCCAGTGTAACGTCCCGTCTCTCCCCAGATGAGACCTGGGTGGGGGTCTACACCCTGAAGGACTGTTACCCGGTGCAGGAGACCTACACCAGGAACAGCAGCGTCACCACCTCCACCCGCTTCTTCGACCTGCAGCTGGGCATCAGCGACCCCAACGTCTTCACCCCGCCCGACACCTGTCAGTCGGCCCGGCCCGACAGGATGGCCGAGGTCGACTGCTGAGGCCGCTCCGTCCCGCCGCTGACCTCTGACCTTCCATCTTGACTTCTAAAAGGGATTCTTAGACGTTGTTAGTCTGGTGTTTTAGATCTGTTTGTCACTACATTTGCTAAAAACTGTTTTGTTAGCATTGTTAGCATTCCTTATTGGAAACCAATGAGCCCTGCTAGCTGCAAACTAACAAACTAGCTAACGGCTAGTGGTATCAGTTTCATTAGGAATGCTAACTGACGATCTACATGGAGAAAACTACTTTTTAGCATTGTTAGCCTTCCTCATTCCAACCAATGGGAACTGCTACCTGCATGCTACCAAGCTAGCTTACAGCTAATGATACCAGTTGGTTTCAGTGAAGAATGCTAACTTCATGCTCAACTGTTTTTTTGTATACAGTGATAGCGTACCTCATTGCAATCAATGGATACTGCTAGCTACTAGCTAGCTTACAGCAAGTGGTACTGATTGGTATCAATGAGAAATGCTAATAAATAGCCACTTAGCTAAAGCTCATTTCAGTCCACTGAAGTGTGATTACAGAAACCTTTTGCCGCACTTTCTTACAAGTGTGTGGTGAGTAAAAATACCAGACTAATATTCAAAAGGTCCAGGGATCCTTTACTGTGTCCAGGTGCGTCTCTGAACCTCAGCAGGTTTGGGTGATTTCACATCAGATCTTCAAGTCTTGGGTGCATTTACCTGGATCTGATGTGTTTCTGCTGTAACTGATTGCAGTCCAGTCACCCAGGAGGCCAAGTGTGAAGCGGGCCTCAGGTTTATTTAGAGTAAACAACATTCAAGCCCAAATATGAGTAACATTCAGCGCTAAGATTTAAGTTTTTGCGATGAGTGGTTTTTAAGGAAATGCAGCTTTGTTTCTGTCATGTCAAACTGTCAGTTTTAGGGTCAAACTGTCATCATTAATGTAAAAAAGCATAAATGAATGCTTTTGGTGGTTGTTTGCCTTATGATGATCACCGACTGGAGGTCATAACCCTCGTCTTTATTCACTACTACATCACCGCTCCTTTTAATTTGAAAATTATCTGCATTTAAGATAGTTTTTTTTAAGCAGTGTTGTGATTTATTTTGCACTAATTTTAGTTACTTCTGAAATTCAGGTTGAATATGGTGTGATTGTTTTGGGTTGTGTGAGAGAGAGAGAAGGCTGTTTTTGTATTGATGATTTTAAGTGAAGAACTGTCCTGAAGTCCTGACACTGATCAATAAAGCTTGAATACTTTACTGATATGATGATATCAGCATTTTTTGGGACAAACTGAAAGGATTTCATTCATCAATTTCTTAAATAAAAAAAAAGTTTTTTTCCAGATCGTAATCACAATATTATATAAATGTAGAAGCGAAGAGGCTTTGCTTTTGGCGTCTTTGTTATGTTAGTATTATGTTATTATGTTTTGTTATGTTAACCATCACGTTCTGGTCATCAGTAACCAAATTCATCACCAAATTCACTGCAGAGGCAGTTGGTCTGATGCTGCATTCAGGTCCTGTGGGAATTACTGTAGAAACAATTTACTTACCTGAAGCAACATGAAAGTATCATTTGAACCTGCATTTTTTTTTTTTGCTTATGATTACCTCCAGATTTTTCACATTTAAAATTCCCTATTTTCTTCAAAGATACTGAGTTAAAATAGGAGTCAAATTCTAAAATATCTAATAATCAACATTGTTGCAGAGTATTTCATTTCACATAAATGTGTAATTCATTTATTTATTTATGCCTTCACACTTAACACAGATTTCAGTCAACCAGTATTATAGGCCATTCAGAATTAAAAAATAACTGTTAATTAAATTGAATGAGACGTCAGAATTCAGTATCTCTTGAGAAATTGGGGTCCACTGCAAAACATTGAGTTGCCAAACAGTATTTACCATCTGAAAGCTGAGTGGAAGCTGGCATCTCCCATCTTTCCCATGCGACCTGAATGCAGCACGAGTCTCCCACTACAACATGAACAAAAGCAGCACAGACATAACACGAGCTCTACTCCTGACTTTACTGTTTTAAAGTCTGAAATGCACAGATTAAAAAAAAGCCCAAGAGCTGCTGCCCTCCAACATGGCCACCAGAGGGCGTGCTGTGTCATCCGAAAGCCCTCTTGAGCATGAAATACATATCCCAGAATCCTCTGCGTCTGTTTTTTTTCCCTGTTACCTCCATCCTGTCCGACGGGAAAACAGATCACTTGTCTGGTGCGTTAAAATCCGCCGACAGACCACCGCCGCGGCAGCAGTTCGCCTTCCCGAGGACTGATTCAGAGACCCGGGGCAGATTAAACCGACAGAGCGCGTGTTTCTGGAAGGTAAGGACGGTTATGGAGACATTACACCCGGTTTTACTGCACGGCTTTCTAAAAACTAGCTGTCAAATGAACTGAACGATGCTGGTAAACATCTGAATTGTGCATTACCCCCATTGCAATTCTGCACTGCGTTTATTTCAGCATGATTTTTGTTGTTAAAACTGCTGCAAAAACGCCCGTTCCTTAAGTATTTGCCGGTATCGCTTTAATTAATTCACATTCCATGTAAGGCTCCTACGTTGTTGTGGTTGGCCTCCTCTCCTCCGTAGGAAACCAGTGACATTTTGTAAAAGCAGCCTCTCTTTGTATCTCTATTCCTTAAACACAAACACTTTCACTTTCTGTTTGATCGGTCATTGTTGTTAAGTTGTAACAATGTTGCAAAGGAAGCCGCCTCCGCTGCATCTGTCCCGTTTCTAATGTAACTCAATTACAGTGTAGCATCAGTGACATCATCTGCTGCATTGATATGGCTGCGTGGTGGGACAGATAGCTGCAGGTCAACACACACACACACACACACACACACACACACACACACACACACACACACACGCAGAGCTCACACACCTTTTAATTCACTGTGAACTGGCTTTGACCCATATGGTTGTGTTGAAAGCCGGTGCTGATGTTCAATGTCTTCAAATTTTGCCATTTTCATGCCAAAAAAAATCCAAGTATTCAGTGTTTCTGCAATAAAATGACTCTTGTCAGGGTGGAAAAGCCTCTGAAACAGAATTTAGACCATCATGGGACACTAAAACTACAGCAGAATAACATGGAGCTGATATCATGATTCATTTTTCTGCCCCACGATACGTATTGTCACATTTTTGTATCACAATATATTGAATTTTGATATATATCATCCCATCTCTATCGATTGAATAACTGACTAGCTGACTAATCGTTTCAGCACTAACCCCAACCAGGGAGCTGCACAGAGTCATCATAAATGTAGGCCTTGTATTTCACCTAGTAGCTGAAAACCCCCCAGTTACAGACATGTTATCTTTACAAGGGAAACGATATCTCAGAGTGCTGGTCATTGCTGCCTCAGCTCTAGATGTGAGAATGAACTCGTCGCTCTGCCACTTCCTCCTGTAAACCTTGAACTCCTCGCCGTCCGGCTCTGTCTGGCTGTTACAGTTAATGTTTCTGCTGTAAGCCCGACATTCCAGTTCCTGTTCTGGTAAACCAGTTAAACCAGAACAGTTCACCGGCCTCTCTCTCTTACTGCAGCTGACACCGCTCCAGCAGGAACAGAACTGGATTTATGTTGGTTTCAATGGAGAGTTTCTGTGTCAGAATGTCTCAGTGCTGTCAGACAACCAAGAAAACAACTCTGTGGGAAACAGCTTTCACTTTCTTCCTTGGTGAAGACAGAAAAAAACATTTACCACAGCTTTGTTGATGTGCATTTTGTCTTTATTCAGAAAAAAATATCCAAAAAATATATATTTAACCAGGCTAGTGCCAAGACGACAGCAGCACAAAAAGTTAGACAGACAGAACAAAATAATGCTGCAATATGAAAAACACAAAGTATAAAATGCAGTACAGTTTAAAATGGTGAACAAAGAAGGGGAGGGAGGAAAAGAAGGAAAGAGTGAGGGAGAGAGATATGGCTGTGTGTGTGTGTGTGTGTGTGTGTGTGTGTGTGTGTATCCCGATAACTTGATATCATTTTTTGTACGATGTGAGTCTATTGAAGACAATGAGCGATAATATTGAATTATTGCCCGGCCCTAATGTCCATTCAAAATCTTGAAAACAGAGAGAAGCTGATCTATAAAAGTGTTTTAAGTGTCATTTTTGTCAAGCAAGAACTTAAATGACCTCCTTTCCTATCAAAAGCACCAGCATTATGTTTCACTTGTTTTGTGAGAGGAGCTGCCACTTCTGTCACATGTTGAATATCTCACTTTGGAACAAGTCTCTTTATATGTTGTTGAATATTAACTGTGTTGTAGTTATAGAAGTTGTTCAGCTCTGCACTCTGTGGCTGTGATCTTCAGCTGTCTGACTGTGAAGAGGAAGCTGGACAGGGTGAAATGTTTTATGTTAAAGGGAAACTGCATGATGAACCATGTTGTAATAATAAAATAACAAAAAACAACAAGAGCTGTTTTCGCATAGATTTCACTGACATTGACTAGTAAGCTTGGGGTTATGTAATCATATGCAAAATTCAGCTCCGGGCTTGAATTTTAAAATCCTGATGTATACTAATGCTGCGTTCCATTCAAAGTCAGAAGTCGGAAATTCCTAGTTACAACCTCTGTGTGTTCTGTTTTGATGGATTTAAGGTAATGTGATGCTGAAAAAATAAGTGTATTTTGAGGATTTTTTTGTTTTAAATGAAACAGTGAACAGATCCACACAACAAAAAAAATCAGAATATACGAAGTTTCACACCAAAATGCGATTCCAACCTTTTTCAAAATGCGACACCAACTGTTACAAAATGATAATAATACCTTTATTTATTATTATTTATAAAGCGCCCTTCAAAACAGAAGTTAAGGCGCTGTGCACCGACTCAACAGTAAAAGTCATATTCTAACAGATGTTATAATCCGTTTTTTCTTCCATCTTTGTATATTTTAGCCATAAACATCTGGTAACAATAACATACTGTATATCATATGGATATATAATGTATAAGCTGAATGTGTAAAGGCATCACTCAGTCAGGCTTCAGTCGCTCTGAGCCTGTTAATGTTTAGTCACAATCAGCTGCAGCCATAAGGAAACAGCCTTTTTACTGCGCTGCTGTGTTTGATTTACTGGAAGCAACACAGATACTTCCTTATTATGAGTACAGTCTAATCTAATTACACCAAGTCGTTTGAAGAAATGTCTCAAAGAACTAATGCAAACTGTCTCTTAATTGCATTTAAGATTTTATCAAGGTGAAAAACATGGTGTTATGGCCATGGAGCTGTTTAGAAGGCAAATTTCCCACTCGAACTCAAGTATCTAAATGCATCATTGAGTTAAAAAACCTCCTTCATTTGACCATTTAAGTTTTGAGTATGTTCACACGTTGAACAGTTTGACTTGAAGATGGAAAATAGGCTTTTGGGAACTGTCGTGACTGGTTATACAGGTCTGATTTACAAACATCACACGTCTAACTCGACCTTTCACAGCCTCAGAATCCAGTTCACCTTATCTGTCAGTCGACGTATCAAACAGACAATATATTTCAGAGTGGAAAAAAATATCTTCAGTCGAATAAATAGAACAATAGAGCCCACGCCCTGACAGCTGCTCCCAGGCTTTATGATTTAATTAACACCAGTGTGTGATGTTCCAAGTGTGCAGACTCTACTGGGTCACACTGGGATGTTCATGTTTTACTCTGCTTGGTTCAATCCAGAACTAGATTTAGATATACAGTACGTTAACAACAGTTCAGCCTGTGAAAGTGTTACTGCTGTCAATCACAAACTTAAAGCTGCACTAAGCAGGATTTCTGTGTGAAAAGACACTCGTCTGATCAGGCTGTGATGGAGAAGAGCGTCCCGTCTCTGCTAATTTAGACGCTGTGGATTCACCCTGTTTGCTCAAATTTAAGTCTTTTTTTTAAGGATTAATTTTTGTGCATTTTCGCCTTTATTTGATAGTTAACAGTTGACATAGACAGGAAAGATTGGGGGGATTTTTTTTTGTAACGATATATATCACTATATCGCTTATGCATGTAAGATTACACTGAATAATCAAATTGATGTTCATCCCATTGAACTGAATGGTAATGTTAGGTATGACGTCAAACAAAACTGATTTTACTACTGATTTTCAAATAATATTCCTTAAAATGTTTATAAAGTTTTTAAATAAAATTTGCCTGCTTTCATAAGTTTAGACAGTTGTGTGTCACGATATCCCCAAATCACCATATCATCACGATACGATTCCACTAAAAGACGATAAACAATAATATTGAATTATCGCCTACCCATAATTAGTACCATAATATGTTTCAATTGTTTTGCTATTGATTATTTTGTCTTCCTGTATGTTTTGACCTTTGACCCTGTGCCTCCTCCTCTCTGCAGATGCGGTGATGCAGCCTGCCTCTGCAGAGCGACACTGGATCCGTTAAAAGAGGCGGGGCTTCGTTCAGTTGCCTGCCTAGCGACAGATGACCCGCCACCTTTGACTGCGAGGGGACCGTCTACCCGCCGGAGCGTGTGAGCGTGCAGCAGCGGGCCCGGCCCGGCCCGGGGGGGGCGCGGCCAGCGATGGACAGCCGATGCAGCAGCAGCGCCGACTCGCGGCTGGCCGGCAGGGGGGCGGGGTCTGTCAACGCCACGCCCTTCTCCGCCAGGGTGGAGTCGTACGAGGCCGGGGAGAAGAAGTGCATCTCGGACGTGCGGAGGACCTTCTGCCTCTTCGTCACCTTCGACCTCTTGTTCGTCACCTTGCTCTGGATCATAGAGCTCAATGTAAGAAGTGTGTGTGTGTTGAGGATGTTGAGACACTGAGTGCTTGGTGTTGAGTTTACAGAGCGTTCAGGTGATGTAACGCTTCCTGTGGCGGCAGAGAACAACTGACAACTTTTGTCTCGAATAGACATTTCTGTTCATTTCTGTTTTTGACTGAGAATTCATCATTTCACCACTGATAGATCTGATCCATTACTGCTGCAGCTTCTACTACTACTACTACTAGTACTAGTACTGCTACTACTACTACTGCTAATACAAATACTACTATTACTACTACTACTACTACTACTACTGCTAATACAAATACTACTATTACTACTACTACTGCTGCTGCTATTACTACTGCTACTACTGCTACTACTACTAATACAAATACTACTATTACTACTACTACTACTACTATCTACTACATATATATGACTACCACTACTTCCTCTTCTTCTTAACTTTATACAAGTCTTATCTAAAAGCTTGAAGTTTACACAGTGCTTTTCAGAAAGTCATAGTTGATTCAGAATATAAACTCTGCATGCACACATGCTGTGAAACAGTCTTTATCGGGGCTTCACAATACTTCAATATTGCAAAAATATTGCATCAGTAATACTTGCGGCTTGTGGTGCCTCTTGGTTTCGGTGAGGAATAATGGCTTGTTGCCAACAAGCCATTATTACAGAAAACTGAAAGCCAAATATGTAACTTTTTGAAGTGTCTGGTGGTGGAAAATTACTGTTAAGAGTTCAAGTCATACAAGCAGTTTTGAGCTGTTTTTTATTTTGTGAGCTAAATGCCTAAAATGTAAATGTAATGTGTGTAAAACTGGGAGCCGCAGGTTTCATTTGATCCAGCATGGTGTCTTTAAGATTAGAAGTTATTTCTCTGTCAAACTGGCCTTGTTTTAACTGGGTTAAGGCCAGAAAAGCAGGGCAGGTGCTTTTCTGAGGTCTGCAGGAATGAATCGAGGTTATGGAGAAACAAAACGCTTCGCCCTGAATGAGGAAGTGTTTTTACCATAAGAGACATTCCCAGAATGCTGCAGTTTCGGCAAAGTGACCCTTGAGCACTCTAATAGCTATGTGCAAACAGAGGGACACACACACACACTCACACACACACCCACACACTTTTTATATTACTGTATTTGGAAGGACATTGCATTCACTCACATCCACTCCCTAAACACTAAATCCACTCACTGCATAACCAGTAAAGTTGAATTCTCACTCTAACATTAAGTCAGGGTGAGTCGAGTCAACCTTAAGTAACCTGAAGTCAAACTTATGTATGTAATGATCCTCAACTTGTATGCATTGATTAGTCAATTCCTACATATTGATGAGTTGGCTGGTGTAGTACAGAGTGGATTTACAGATTGATCTCCATCTCTGTTGAGCCTTAAAAAACTCCTTAAACATTATTTTTACATTTGGAAGAATATGTACAGTGTTTATTGCCTCTTTTGGTTTTGGTCTTGAATAGGACTTGATTTGACTTGGTCTTGAAATGAACTAGGGTTTAACTAAGGTGATCTTGACTACAGCTCTGCATTAAGCTAATACTAACTGTAACCCTAACCCTAAAATGACCTCAAGTCAGTCTACAAGTGCTTAAGTGCTGCAAGAAACCTGCAGTTTTCTTGCTCAAAAGTTCTGCAGCTGTGAACACGAACACAATAACCGTCCTGCCTCGCCATGCCAGAATAACTGTTGCATCAATAAAACCGTCAGATAAAGAGTTAACAGATCACACAATATATCACTGTTGGAGTGGGAAATTCCAGCGGTGATGGTTTGCATTCACAGCTGAGTCACCAACACCATTTTCTACCAGTGGAGGTTTCAGCCCAACGTTTCATTCCAACCGTGCTGATGATTCCAGTGGAGCCGAAAACTGACCCCAGTGCAGCGAAGCCATCGCTGCTTTATTTCAACAGTTGAAGAGTTCTTTTGCCAAAATGCTGTATATCCATTTTGACAAATCATCACCTGAAGTTTATTATTCAATATCTGTAAAATATATAAAGTCTTAAGTTACCTACTATTCTTTAAAAAGTACCATCATAAGTTAAAATGTTGTACTATCAATCATTTTGTAAGAGTGGTTGTCATTTTGATACTACTGCTTCTACTGTCTGCTACTATTACCATTAGTACTATTACTACTATTACTACTACTACTACTATACTACTACTATTACTACTATTACTACTACTACTACTATACTACTACTATTACTACTATGACTGCTACTACTACTGCTACTACTGCTTTTACTACTACTATTACTGCAACCACTGGTATTACTACTTCTGCTACTACTAATACTACTGCTACTACTACTACTACTACTACTACTACTACTACTATTGCTATTACTACTAATACTTTTACCTCTACTACTTATTCTATTCCACTACCACCTCTTCTTCAGTTTAGTCAGTTGCACTTTGCAGTCAGTACACATGTTGTGTTTTGGTTTGGTTTGCTTGTACAAAGGCCAAAATTCCCCTGAGGAAGAAGTTCTTTTTGTTCTTCTTCTTCTTCATTTTAGGCGGTTGAACTGTGCAGTCAGTAAACATGTTTTGGTTTGGTATGACTGTATAAAAGACAAAGCTCTGTTGAGGAAGTTGTGTAGTGTGATTCTGGTTATTTTAGTCATATGGCTTCAGATTTGAAAAGGCCAAACTCTTCTTTCCCATACTGAGGAGTGTTTGTGTTTGTGTGTGTGTGTGTGTGTGTGTGTGTGTGTGTGTGTGTTCAGGTGAACGGCGGCATCCCGCAGCAGCTGGATCAGGAAGTGCTGCACTACAACTACCGCGCCTCCTTCTTCGACATCTTTGTAAGGAGTTCTCTGTTTTTTCACCGTTCCCACGCAGAACCGTCACGTTCCACATGTGACCGACGCTCTTTGATTTCTCTGTTTTGGTCTTTTGTTCGCTCTTATATTCTAACTTCCTTTCCTTCCTTCTTTCCTTTCCTCCCTCCTTTCTTCCATTCCCCTCTGTCCTTCACTCCTTCCTTCCTTCCTTTCCTCCTTTCTCATTCTTTCCTTATTCCCTCCCTCATTGCTTCTTGCCTTTCTTTTCTTCCTTCCCTCTTCCTTGTCTCCTTTTCTTCCTTCCTTCCTTCCTTCCTCCATTTCTTCCTTTGTTTCTTTCCTTCCTCTCTTTCTGTTCCCGTGTTACTTTCGTTTGTTTGTTCCTCCCTCCCTCATCCCCCCTCCCTCCCTCTCTCCTCCCTCCCTCCTCCCTCCCTCCCTCCCTCCTCCCTCTCTCCTCCCTCCTCCCTCTCTCCTCCCTCCTCCCTCTCTCCTCCCTCCTCCATCCTCCCTCCCTCCCTCCCTCCTCTCTCCTCCTCCCCCCCTCTCTCCTCCCTCCCCCCTCTCTCCTCCCTCCCTCCCTCCTCCCTCTCTCCTCTCTCCTCCCTCCCTCCTCCCTCTCTCCTCCCACCTCCCTCCTCCCCCCCCTCCTCCCTCCCCCCCCTCTCCTCCCTCCCCCCTCTCTCCTCCCTCCCTCCCTCCTCCCTCTCTCCTCTCCTCCCTCCTCCCACCTCCCTCCTCCCTCCCCCCTCTCTCCTCTCTCCTCCCTCCCTCCTCCCTCTCTCCTCCCACCTCCCTCCTCCCCCCCTCTCCTCCCTCCCCCCTCTCTCCTCCCTCCCTCCCTCCCTCCTCCCTCTCTCCTCCCTCTCTCCTCCCACCTCCCTCCTCCCCCCCCCCTCTCTCCTCCCTCCTCCCCCCTCTCTCCTCCCTCCCTCCCTCCTCCCTCCCTCCCTCCCTCCTCTCTCCTCCCTCCTCCATCCTCCCTCCCTCCCTCCTCCCTCCCTCCCTCCCTCTCTCCTCCCACCTCCCTCCTCCCCCCCCCCCTCTCTCCTCCCTCCTCCCCCCTCTCTCCTCCCTCCCTCCCTCCTCCCTCTCTCCTCCCTCTCTCCTCCCACCTCCCTCCTCCCTCCCTCCCTCCCTCCCTCCTCCCTCTCTCCTCCTCCCTCCCTCTCTCCTCCCTCCCTCCTCCAGCTCCTGGCTGTATTCAGGTTTGCAGCTCTCATCCTGGCCTACGCCGTCTGTAAGCTTCGTCACTGGTGGGCCATCGCAGTAAGTTTTAAAGTCACACTGACATGAAAAATTACCTCTTTTTTTTTTGCCTTTTAGCTCATTCTAACTATCACAGCATGCACTTCTTTGACAATTAATGCCAAAACAATGACAAGAAAAGAATATCCAGCCTCCATATTGCCTCGCTGTTGATTGTCTGTTACCTGATCCATTAGAGTTTTTCCCAAACAAAGAGCACCTTCATTTCTTCAAATAGTCTTTTCAGGGAAATTCAGGAGTTTGATAAATGAGTCACTTTACAGGAAAACACCAGAATTAATTTTTCAACTTGTTTCATACATTCACTGCATTAGCTGGTTTTCAGCCCAGCTGCAGTGGAAACCAGACTGAAAAACAACATGAACAAACCAGGAAGGATGAACAGCTTTAGCTCATGAAGTCTCACTCTCACTTGGTTATGGAAAGTCCTGGAAAAGTCCTGGAATATTGCATCAGGGCCACTGGGATAAATACATTTAGGAAAGATACTTCTACAACGGCTACTACTGTATACTGAATAAACTGAGATGTATTTTATTCACAAGAGGAGTTCATATTGTTTAAACTGGTATCCACACAACATGTTTTCCATCCTGTATTCACTTCTGCAGTGTGAGCGTCTGTAAAGAGTGATTGATCTGTGATGAGTGATCTGTGATGAGTGATTGATCTGTAATGAGTGATCTGTAATGAGTGATTGATCTGTAATGAGTGATCTGTAATGAGTGATTGATCTATAATGAGTGATCTGTAATGAGTGATTGATCTGTAATGAGTGTTTGATCTATAATGAGTGATCTGTAATGAGTGTTTGATCTATAATGAGTGATTGATCTATAATGAGTGATCTATAATGAGTGTTTGATCTGTAATGAGTGATCTATAATGAGTGTTTGATCTATAATGAGTGATTGATCTATAATGAGTGATCTGTAATGAGTGTTTGATCTGTAATGAGTGATTGATCTGTAATGAGTGATCTGTAATGAGTGATTGATCTGTAATGAGTGATTGATCTATAATGAGTGATCTGTAATGAGTGATTGATCTGTAATGAGTGTTTGATCTATAATGAGTGTTTGATCTATAATGAGTGATTGATCTATAATGAGTGATCTGTAATGAGTGTTTGATCTATAATGAGTGATCTGTAATGAGTGATTGATCTGTAATGAGTGATTGATCTGTAATGAGTGATCTGTAATGAGTGATTGATCTGTAATGAGTGATTGATCTATAATGAGTGATCTGTAATGAGTGATTGATCTGTAATGAGTGTTTGATCTATAATGAGTGTTTGATCTATAATGAGTGATTGATCTATAATGAGTGATCTGTAATGAGTGTTTGATCTATAATGAGTGATCTGTAATGAGTGATTGATCTGTAATGAGTGATTGATCTGTAATGAGTGTTTGATCTGTAATGAGTGATTGATCTGATTGATCGTCTCTACAGATCACCACTGCAGTCAGCAGCGCTTTCCTGATCGTGAAAGTCATTGTATCAAAGGTAAGAAACAAAAACTGCTTTAATTTGATTTAAAGCAATAATTCACTTTGGTTTTGATAGTGATGATGATAAAATCAGTGGGAGGCTTTATTGATCCCAGTAGGGACGTTCTCCTTCTGTCAGAGGTCAGAGGTCAGGGGTCAGGGGTCAGGGGTCGTGGCTACAGGATTCACTGCGTTGCTCTACAGCACTGCAGCAGGTGGATGCTTCCTCACTGCGCCACCTGCTGCTCAAAATGAGAACTGACATCCACTGATAGGAGTTTCTAACAGTCAAGCACCAACTTTAGCTGAATTATGAATTTGGTTTTCCCTTTTCATAATCTGCAAATCATCTGAAATGATCAATAAAGGTGTTTAGAAAAAAAAACCCCACTGCTGAGTCAACCTGAGTAAGTGTGTTGCAAGTGAAATATTGCTCTAAACTGCAGTATTGTGTATTTAGTAATGATGAAGTAAATTATGAAGGAAACATGCTTTCATCAGAATGAAAAGAGCAAAATGAAACTTCGTGTGTGTGTGTGTGTGTGTGTGTGTGTGTGTGTGTGTGTGTGTGTGTGTGTGTGTGTGTGCTCAGCTGCTGTCCCAGGGGGCCTTTGGGTACCTGCTGCCCATCATCTCCTTCGTTCTGGCCTGGATAGAAACCTGGCTGCTGGACTTCAAGGTTCTGCCTCAGGAGGCCGAAGACGACAACAGTGAGTCAACACAGCTCTTCTTCTACTGCTAATACTACTGCTACTACTACTAACTACTAATACTACTGCTACTACTACTAACTACTAATACTACTGCTACTACTACTAACTACTAATACTACTGCTACTACTACTAACTACTAATACTACTGCTACTACTACTAACTACTAATACTACTGCTACTACTACTAACTACTAATACTACTGCTACTACTACTACTACTACTAATACTGCTACTACTACTACTGCTACTACTGCTGCTACTAATACTGCTGCTACTAACTACTAATAATACTGCTACTACTACTACTACTAATACTACTACTACTAATACTGCTGCTACTAATACTGCTACTACTACTACTTACTACTACTACTAATACTGCTGTTACTAATACTACTACTACTAATACTGCTACTACTACTACTGCTGCTACTACTACTACTAATACTGCTGCTACTACTACTATTACTACTACTACTACTAATACTGCTGTTACTAATACTACTACTACTAATACTGCTACTACTACTACTACTACTAATACTGCTACTACTAATACTGCTGCTACTACTACTATTACTACTACTACTACTAATACTGCTGTTACTAATACTACTACTACTAATACTGCTACTACTACTACTACTACTAATACTGCTACTACTAATACTGCTGCTACTACTACTATTACTACTACTACTACTAATACTGCTGTTACTAATACTACTACTACTAATACTGCTACTACTACTACTACTACTAATACTGCTACTACTAATACTGCTGCTACTACTACTATTACTACTACTACTACTAATACTGCTGTTACTAATACTACTACTACTAATACTGCTACTACTACTACTGCTGCTACTACTACTACTAATACTGCTGTTACTAATACTACTACTACTAATACTGCTACTACTACTACTGCTGCTACTACTACTACTAATACTGCTGCTACTAATACTGCTACTACTACTACTACTACTACTAATACTGCTACTACTACTACTAATACTGCTACTACTACTACTACTACTAATACTGCTACTACTACTACTATTACTACTACTACTACTACTAATACTACTACTACTGCTACTATAGCTACTTCTACTACTATTAGTACTATTACTTCTACCTCTAATTCTTATTCTATTCTGCCACTTAGTCAGCTGCACTTTGCAGTCAGTACACATGTTTTGGTTTGTGTACCTCCACTGCTGCCTTCATGTCCCCTCCGTGTTTGCGGTGCTTGTTTCAGGGTTCCAGTCCTTCATGGACGCCACAGAGCGAGCTCCTCTCATCCACCCCGGCCCTTTATCTGACGGACAGTTCTACTCTCCGCCCGAGTCTGTGGCAGGTCGGCTCTTCAAATCAATCTTTATTTAACCGGCTACATCCTGTTACATGTCACTTTTTGAAAGCAGCATCATGACAAACATGAAAGTTGCAGACCAATAAAATAAAACAACACACATAACGTACATGAGCATAAATACAATCAAACTATCAAAATCAGGTGAAATATTTCCAAAAAAATATTTCACCTGATTTTGATAGTTTTCTGTTTTTGGTGTTTTCTTATTTTCATGTTGATTTATGTTTTTCTTCCATTTTCAGACTCTGATGAGGAACTTGACGATAAACACGATCCAGAAAAAGGGCTCATTTAACAGGTAACAGATACATCAGTGTGTATAAACGTTATAATATTCCTTTTGTGCCTGGTAACATTACAAAAATCAGTCAGACAGTGGAGACAAATATGTTGGAGTTGACATGAAAAACATCATATTAGACTAGAAACAATAGAAAGGAGGCATGTTTCTCCCACTCAGCAACCATGTTCCATCTGTATTCATACAGTAGTGAAGAGTTATGTATTATCATGATCACAAGTACTGACAAATTGACTGTAAACTGCTTTAAAATGCTGCTTGACGAGGGGAAAAGACATCAAATGAGTAAAAAAAACAAAAATCGGTGTGTAGTATCTTATGTAGTCTTGCAAGTCCAATGATTTTGTGTTTTTATTATAAGCTTGTCTCTAGAATGCAAACATGTGGCGTGTATATTTCTTTTAATAATAATAATAATAATAACCTTTATTTGTATAGCACCTTTCATACACAACATGCAGCTCAAAGTGCTTTACATCAATAAAAGGCAGATAAGAGACAGATAAAAAGATAAAATTCATATAAAAGAACAAGCAAGATGCATTGCATTAAAACAATCAAATCAAGTAAAATAGAAAGATAAAAGAACACAACAAATACTCCCACTTTTAGATGCACATTGTGAGTGAGTCCATATGTTTTTCTTTAATTTTCTTTTCCCCTGTCCTTCCTGATTCTACTGTTGATCCCATGATTAATGCCTGTTATCGTTACAAAAGTATCAGTTCTTACCGTTTTACAGTCTGTTGAAAACTGAGACAAATATGTTGAATTTGACATGACAAATACCAGAACAGGCTAGAAAAACTATAAAGCAGGTGTATTTTTTCTCATCTGTATTCATATTGAAGATGTTCTATGCGAAAATAATGCACTACTGACAAATATTTCTCCTTGATCTTGTTAAAAAAATGGACTCCACTGATGTTTCCTTCAATCCAATCCTTCCTTTGCCAAAAAACTAAATTCCACATGACACAGACTTGTTGAAACACGAACCTCAAAATCATTTTATATTTCTTCTTTTTGTCTCCTAAGGATCTCCGGTCTTAGAAGTCGTCCTCCTGCTCCGGGTGTTTTCATGAAGGAAAACTCTGCCTTACGTATTCTGCCGTCTGATCCTTTATTATTCTCAGAGAAGATCAGTGTTCTTCAACTTTCTCTCCGTTTAACACATATTCAGACGGATCTATCACTTCTCTGATACTGGCCTTTCACAGATATACCGGTGTTGAAAAAGTGCCGCATAAAAAAATAAAAAAAGCGATTACTTCTGATTATTTTTTTAGTATATTTCACCTTTACTGAACTTTTGGCCTTTGAGGGCATATTAGTGGATGTTTCTACACAAAATCCCACATTGTGTCTGAAGAATTGGGTTTACAGATGGATTATAAGGAAGAATTCCATTGAATAAATCAGAAATGAATCAATAAATTTATCAGAAAGTGGTAAAAGTCTTCCCCAGCTATCGGGCTCTAATTCATATTCCTCCACTTGGCATGTTTAAGTGTTCGTACAAGAAGATTTTAGAGAAACTTCACCGTCGTATAATCCATCTCTGTGGCGTTAAATGGCATTTTAACCCACGCTGTCTAATGTTTTCAATGTTTACTTTGTTTTTTTTTTAAAAGATTTGTCACTCACTCTCACATGCTTGCGATTGAAATAACTGGCAAGGGGGAAAAGGACCAGCTCCATGGACTTTGTATAAAAAGACACTGAAAGGAAGGATTTTGGCCAGTATTATTAAATATGGATCATGTTTGTAGCAGATGGGAAGAAGGATCTGTGTTAAGAAAATGGCACTTGGGCTGCTTTATTGAATCAAACTACACTTAGGGCTCCTGCACATGGAGAAAATGGTATTTTTTTTCCATGCTTTACTTTAAAAGTATGGAAAGATATAAAAGTCTTGTGTAAAAGTATAAAAGAAATTACCCACCGCACTGCGAATCGCTCGCTTCTAAAAGAGTGTGGAGTATTATCTGATATTCTCGGCCCATAAAGATGTAAAAGAAATGTAAAATTTAAAATGTGTAGGAGCCCTGTTCACCGTTTCACCTGTAAACCGCTTTAAAATGCTGCTTGATGAGGGAGAAAACACACAGTTGGACCTTCAGATGAATAGAAAAAAACCCCTGTGTACAGTATCTTAATGCATGACCCGCAAGCCCGATGATTTAAGTGTTTTTATGATGAGCTTGTCTGTAAAATAGAATCATTAAAATGTGAAATCTGACTGAGTGTGGTCGTCTCTCTTCCTCTGCAGATGTTATCAGTTCATGGACGTTGTTGCAGTGCGTTTTAAAAACTGCTCAAAGTGTTTCCAGTAGCATGTTCAGTGTGTTAACCATATTTTGTAAATTATCGATACAGTCAGCCTTCGGGTTTTTGGACGACCATCATCATTCTTAGTAAGAGTCTGTCTGTTTTCTATTTTTTATTCTGTTTTTCCATCACTGACTTTTATAGGTTGGCTTTATTTGAATTTGAGTTATTTTCCAAAACGATTAATTTTAGCCCAGTATTTAGCCGGGTTCTTGCTCAAGTGTAGAAAACGCTGATCAAATACTGAGTTTACCTCATCTACAATTTAAAGGGTAACTTCGGTATTTTTCAACCTGGACCCTATTTTCCCATCTTTTTGTGTCTAAGTGACTAAAGGGGACAACACTTTTTGAAATCGGTCCAGTATTGAGCGAGATCGCTTCAGCCGGCAGCCGCGAAAACGAGCTGCGATGTAATCCGACGGGGCAAATCGCACCGTCAACGTACGTCCACTAAAAGTTCTTGTTTTTGCCACTGACAGGCTCAGATTGTTATTATAAGTGTCTGACAACATTATGGAAAGGACCCTACAGAGAAATGAAACGTTTTTCTTTACCTTTCGCTTGATCCGGTCTGTGTGTAACCAAGTCTCGCGAGAGTTGGGTTGTTGCAGGAAGTTACACACATCCCCATTAGTCACTTAAGACACAAAAAGATGGGAAAATAGGGTCCAGGTTGAAAAATACCAGAGTTACCCTTTAAAGAGGCATCAAGTCATCTGTGATCTTTATTGACCTCTATTGGTGACCAGTAGGAATTTGACTTTGTCAGCTGACAACACCGCTAAAATCTCTAACCTGGCAGGATGACAGGTTTCCCAAATGTCATGTGACTTTTGTTTAGAAGCCCTGGTTCACTTGTAATTGGACGGTGTGTGAACCTAAACGAACCAAATACAAAATTGCAGCAAAGTCAACTTTTCCGCTGCGGTTCAGCTCAGAGAAAACAGAATGCAGGAGTGTAATCAGTCTTATTCTGAGCTGCAGGGAGGGAAAGAACAGCTAGCCCCGCCCACTTTGTTCATTCCTGAGAAGATGCCCTTGCCTCTTTCTCTTCTTTTTTCTCCATCTCTTCACCCTCACCTTTCTTCTCTCCCTCTTCTCCCCTCTCTGTCTTCCCTGTCTCTCTCTCTCTTTCAACCGTCCATCTCTTTTCTCTCTCCTCTTTCTTGTCGCTCTCTTCTCTCATCTCTCTCCTCTTGCTATTTACATTCTCCATCTTCTTTCTCCTGTTTCCCTTCACACTCCCTCTTCCCTTTGCTTCTTCCCTTCCTCTCTCTTCTTTCTTCTCTTCTCCCTATTTTCTCTGTCTTGTCTCTTCTCTCCTCTTCCTTTTTTCTTCCCTTCTTCCTCTTCCCATCCACTCCTACTTTTCTCTCTCCTCTCTTCTTTCGTCTCTCTTCTCCCTCTTTTCTGTCCTGTCTCTCTTCTCTCCCCCCTCTCTCACTGTCCTGCTTTCTTCCCTCTCTCTCTTCTCCCTCTTAATTTTGATAAACAATAAATAGAAAACTCACAAATTTTCCAATTTGCCAGAGCATTTGTTTTTGAACGGACAGATCATAAACTACGACCCGCAATGCAGTTCATCCCAGTAAAACATTATGAAAACTCCAGTTAGTCTCATCAGTCCGCAAGTATAATAATAAGGTTTGGTTTTGTTTTTTTAAATATGTAAATTGAATCCCTCATATTTAAATTTGATGTACTTTGGAATATAATTTTTTAAATAAATTCCCATGGAGAAGAAACCTTTCTCACAGTACTGTGCACCACCAGAGGGCAACATGGTGGAAAAAAACAAAATAAAAAAGTCACAATTCAGAATTAAATCAACCAACCACCAGCTTCAGTAATACTGTTTTATTATTTTTCACATTTTTATTGACAGAAGTCAAGTATTCAAGGCATTTGTAAACAGTGTGTCCACAAATAATCTACATTTTGCTTCTCATCGGTGTGGCATCTCAACCAGTCAGAAACACTGTCCTTCTGAAATAAATACAATACTGATAAAAAAAAAAAAAGAAAGAAGGTAAACTCAAATACTCTAATCTACATCTGCCTGAAGGAGCTTCTACTGAGAGCAGCCAGGTTCAGTTTGTGTGTGTGTGTGTAGTCACAGAGATGAAGCCACAGTACTGTATGTAACGGAGGTGAAAGACTCATCCTTCACTCAAAAAGAGGAGGAAAAACGAGGAGGATGAAACCCAAACGCAGTGAAATCCTGGAGTCGGCGGCAGCAGGTGAACAAACGAACAAGTTAGAGAAAACCAGAACGCTGTCCGACACCGCCTGCTGCCTCCAAAACCAAAATCTCACTGTCATTTTTTCTTCTTTTTCTTTCAATTAAACAGTTGAAACAGTTATTTATGTGGCGGGTTAGTGTCATGACGCTCGAGGCCTCGAAACCGGTCGCAAACACGAATAAATCTCAAAAAATAAACGGCCCTCGATTTGCAAATAAGCATCGTTCCCCCCCCCCCCAATTTTCTGAAAAACGTGTAGTTTTTTTTGGAGATGTGTGGTTTTTGTCTGATGATGCCGCAGAACAGTGTGCAGCAGGACACATAAAAGGAGATAAAAGGACTCAACCTCGGTGTAAAAGAGAGAGAGAGGAGGAATTTATTTGTGGGACACCAGAGGACAAAAAGTAGATGAGGTAAAATCCTGGAACTGGTGAACAGCAGGTGAACAGAAATGCTAACGAGGTTTTGTGGATTCACAGAGAAAATGAACTGAGTGTAGGAAACATCAGGTGAAAAAAACACTGATTTCACCACTTAAAACCACTTTAATGGTGAAGCGGAGGTGTGGATGAAAGGGGGGGGAGGGAAGGGTTAAAGGAAAAATCCACCGTCAGATAGTCAGATCTCATCAATCTGTGAAGCATTTCTAGAGTTATTTTATGATGAAGTGTTATTTTTTTCACTTTTCCCTCAACCTGCCTCGTCTACTTCTACTGCAGTTAGCGATTTCCTACGTTTCCCAGAATGCCTTTTGTAGGACGTGAACTGGTTGCTTTCAATCAAAGGAGGGTGTTTGGGTGTAAAGATATATAGTTCATGAACATTGGGGCGAGTCTATTGCCGCTTTTCCACCGCATGGAACCGGCTCAACTCGACTCTACTCGCCTTTTTAGGTTTTCCATTGGGCAAGTACCAGGTACCAGGTACCATATTACCCATATTACCTGGTCCCATGTTACCTGGTACTTTTTTTGGCAGCACCTCCGTCGAGGTTCCAAGCGAGCTGAGGCGATACCAAAAGGTGACGTGAAAACACTGCAGACTCCTGATTGGTCAGAGAGAATCGTCATCATTGCCGGCAGCGATAGCGGGGATTTTAAAACAGGCTAAAAGCTGTTGTAATTTTGGCTCTACGACTGTTTAATATTCTTTCAGGCGAGAAAGAAAACCATGTAGATTCCCAATCTGTGGTCAGTTTATCCAAATAACGCCTGTTTGTAAATCTGCTGCGACGTTTTCGGAGATTTGGGACCAGGACAGTCCGCCATCCCGCAGCCTGAAGAGACGCAATGCATTTTGGGGCGGTTGAGTTTCATGTGGCGTCGCGGCGTCGCTATGACGACCAGTTGGGGGCGGGGGGGCGGCACATTGACGGGGTACTATCTGCAGTGGAAAACCAAGTGGTACTATCAAAAGTGAGTAGAGTCGAGTCGAGTTGAGCCGGTACCATGCGGTGGAAAAGCGGCTTATGATCGCGGCTCTTCCTCAAACCCCAACCTGTCTCTCTGCTGCAGTGCATTCTGGTCTCTCTCCTGCTCCTGTGGGTGGAGAAACTGGTCTCTCTCTTCTTCTACGATGGATTCCTCCCTGTATGATTGTTGAACGTCTCTCGGTGCAAAATGGCGGCTCTAGAAAGAAGCACCTCGCTCTTTGATTCTGAGGGACTGACGCCAAAACCTGACGTTTACCGCTGACTAAATGGACCCAGAGCTAGTTGTTGCCGATTGTTTTTTTTTTTGAACAGTTGAAAGTTTCCGGGTGGATTTTTCCTTTAAGCCTCGAGAAGATGAGAAAGACGAGTGCGAGGTGGTCTTTACATTTCGTACGCTCAGTGTTTGCGATTTCCACGAATTTGGCAAATGATCTGAGATTGCGACACCAGGTGAACAGAGAAATTAAAACAGCAGTTTAAACGAATGGGGAAACGTACAGCAGGCACAGAGAAACAGAAGGTCGGTGTGTGTGTGTGTGTGTGTGTGTGTGTGTGTGTGTGTGTGTTTCAGTTCAACACACATTAGTGTTCTTGAGTGTCTCGATGTGATTTTGTTTGATTATTCTCGTCGTCTACGCTTTCCTATACATGAAAATGGAATGTTGTTACGTGATTTCTACTCTACTGTCTCTACCGTGTCGTTTACTGACTAGCTACTGAAACCATGCGTCAAGTTTTCTTCATCTCATATTTTTCGGCAGGTGTATTGCGTGTGTTATTCTCAAAAGACGACCCGCCTTCCGACAGCTGAATTCCCCCCCTCCCGATATAGAAAAGTTCACTGCAATCATTCAGTTTGTGGGGAAAAGAAAGAGAAGCTATGGTTCCTTTATCTCTCAAAGCTTTGACAACTCACTTTTCTGTTAACTTTCATCTTAAAACATTCAGCTTAGTTACGGTCAGACAAAATTCGACAAAATCTCCAGTTTTGCTGAACACAAAATGCCAAATTTGCATCTCCCACTGTCTTGAGAAAACGCAGAACGCTCAACATTTTGCTCCAAAAAAACACCTTTTCACTGTCAATCTCATTAATGCAATTTTTGTGTTTAGATTTTTTTTCTTACTTGAATTGAGAGTTGACATGTTCATTTATGTGTTGAGTGAGTTTCATGATCCTTGGGGCTTTGAAACCTGTGGAAAAACCAGCATGCTTTTCTTATTTTCTGTTTTGGCTGCTTTTTTTGTCAGAAAAGCATCTTTTTGTATACATTTAACACTGTTTTCACTCTAGTTTTAAAGAGCTGGTCTTCCATACTGCACACATATTTTCATTTCTATTAAATAAAAGGTGTGTTGGAGCAAAATAATTCAAGTTCTACTCTTTCTCTTGTTTTAGATCCCACTTAACCGAGAACCTGAGAGATCTTTGTGTTGAATCACCGTCTCTATCTTCTTGTCTTTTTACACGCTGTTCCACATCTCACCAGCAGGTGTCATCACAGCACTGCCAGTGACTTGACATGACTATTGCATCTTTGTATGTGTATATACATGAAACATTGAACCCCACAGGCAGCGTGACAGTCCACAAATCATATACAGTGTCATCATGAGGTCTAAAGATTCGATTTAGGCTAAAAAAAAAAACAGAAACAAAAGGAGGGAATTGTAAGAAAAGGCAACATAATACGATCTCGGCATTGGCGATTCACATCGTAACAAGTTTGCTCTTTAGGAAATAAGTGGGAATACCGGACAAAACGTCACCTACTGCAAGGAGCGCTGTTGGGAAATGCGAGCTGGATTTAACCCCGGAGAAATGTCGATCCTGTTCTTCCAGGGAAAACACCGGACCTCAGAAATCCCTTGGAACTACACTTTAAACCTCATTTTTTAATCCAACTAAATCCCAAAGTTCTCCAGCTCACTATTTTACCAGCCAACTAGATTTTTTAAAATAGAATAAAGACACCAAATCTCCAAAATTGAGCACCGACCGGCTGGTGGTCGGTGTTAATTTCCCACCCTGCGTGTCGTCCCTCCTGGAAAACACACGAAACAAAGATCCTCTCTCACCGGATTCCTATAGTTTCCATTTCAAAATACTTCCTCCAGATGTTCATTTCTTGACCAGATCCGACCGAAATCTTCTGATGACCGGTCCGGTAACATGGCGGTTAACTTAGACCGTGAAGACTCATCGTCACAACAGCAAACACCACAACATATGAAACGACAGTGGCTCTACAACTACTGTGTGTAAAATGTGTCTTGGGGACTGAACAGCAGATGTTTTCCTCACTTTTCCAGAGATTTTGCCCGATTCCAAAACTTTTCAGGACCTGGAAACTGTTTTTTTTTTTACATTTAATACTTTTCCAAGCTTGTGTGTGAAACTTGATCTGTTGTCTAGTCTGGAAAACTGCAGATCGTCTTGTTTCAGAAAGGCAAAAAGGTTGTTGCACCCCATAAATCTACCGCTCAAAACACTACCTACATGTACACAGGGCAGGAAACTAACTTTTTATCCGCTGCCCACACTATGAGCCAACTAGGTTTTTTAGAATAGACTATGACTCCTAAATGACGGTCGATTACTCACCTGCCTACATTTACACTACCAGTCACAAGTCTGGACACACCTGACTGAATCTTCTAAGTTTTTAATTCTCTTAAAGCCATTTTGATCTAAAGGCTTCTGCTTAAACGCTTGAAATTTGTCTTTTAGACAAATATAAATAGTGAAGTTGATCCTATGTCTTTCCATCAAGGCAAAGGGCGGCTACTTTAAAGAATCTAAAATATAAGATAGTTTTGATTTAACACTTTTTTTGGTCGCTGCATAATTCCATTTGTGTTATTTCATAGTTTTGAAGTCTTTACTGTTATTCTAAAATGTGGAAAATAGTAAAAAAATAAAGAAAAATGCGTGTGTCCAAAGTTTTGACTGGTAGTGTAAAGTACAAAGGAAAATGTTAATTCATTAGTTGACCGTATCTCTCGTTAAGCCTGGTAAGTAGTCTAATTCCTATTCTCTCTGATAAAATCACATATTTAGAGGACCGGAATACTTTAAAAGTCCAATCCCAACATTTCTGCAGACCCCGGAAAAGATCAAATTCATTTTCCCCATCACCACACTTTTTTCCAACCCCGGTGTCTTCTCTAGCCTGGTAATGCGGTCAGGAGGAAAACGCCAATAGGTAAACCACTTGTTAAAAAAAAGGTGCCGGTGTGTGGGGGGGGGGAACGGGTGGGACACGTTGCATGGAGCCGGCAAAGGCCAAACAATCCGGTCGCTGGACTTCCAAACGGTAATACTACGTGCCATTGTGTTGGGGGGCGGGGGGGGGGCGGGGGGCGACAAAAGGCCTTGCATCGGGACAGGAATGCGTTTTGTGCATGCCAAGCTGCTTAGCCCAGTGACCTGTTCTCCGGTTGGGTTCTTTTCCAGTTTTTTTTTTAAACACGACAAAAAACGTAACGAAAGACAAAAAAAAGTAATGAACGCTTAACATCATTTTTCACATAGCACCATGCCATCGGTTTCCAGTTCTTAACACTTATTTGCAGTGTATCACATTTCCATAGGGTTTTTTTTTTTTTCTTTTTTCTTTTTTTTTGTTCCGTGAGAGAGATGATATGCAGTGTCAGTCAGGAAACAGAAGCACTCACATGATGCTGAAGAAATAAAAAAAAAACAAGAAGATGCGCGGACACACACAGACGCAGACGGGAGGTGAAGGGGAAGCAGGAGGATTGGGCTAAGCTGAGGTATCTGTTCTGGTGAATCTATTCTCTACGGGGTGACGCAGTCTGTCTGCGGGACGTCCCAGTGTGTGTCCCGGTGTGTGTCTGTACATTTTACACGTGAGGAGCGTGGTGAGAAAAGGCACACGTTGCCGAGGTCGGGGCGGGCGGCGGGGTCGATGAGCCGTGGACTCTCCTCTCGTCCGGAGCGGGGAAGCTGAGCGTCGGTCCGCCGGTAAAAATCACAAAAACCACCGGGCCGCTTTCCGTATTTTCACCAGCCGAGTGGATTTTTCACGTTGGAGGAGGATCTCAAGATGGCGGCTGGCGGAGGAGACAAACCTACCAGCCATTTGAACTATTTTACCAGTCGACTAGATGTTTAGAATGAAGCGGGACGTCCAGGTGAGGGTTGGTGGCTTCCCAGAGTGTTTGGTGGTGTTGACAAAACTTACCAGCCGTCTCGCTATTTTACCAGCCAACAGGAGCAGATGAGAGCGGGAGCTCCACATGACGGTTGGAGCTGAAAAGCGTCCGGTAGAGCAGACTAACACACCAGCCGCAGCCGACTGTGTTTCAGAATAGAGGAGCAGCTCCAGATCATGGCGGCTGGTAAAGCAGACGAACTTACCAGTCACACCCAGTGTTTGTGTTCCGGCTGGCGGTCGCTCCCCGGCCTCGCCTCTGTCCGTCTCCCCCCTCCGAAGCTCAGGCTCGGACCGTGACGTGTTCCAGCGATCGGGCCGGGGCGGGGGCCGGCGGCGGCGCGGCGGGCGGCGGCGGCGCGGGCGCCGTCGCGGTCGCGGGAGGCGGAGTTATTGCTTTCAGCTCGTTGCCGGGGCAACTCTGGGTGCTGACGCCGCGGTTGAGGGCGCCGGCGGGCAGCGGGGCGGCGGCGGCGAGGGCGGCGGGGTTGGTGCAGGGGATGTTGACGGGGCAGGAGCGGGTGCGGGCGTGGCCCTTGTGGCCGCCCGGGTGGCACACCAGGCTGCCCACCGTGTCGGCGGGCGACAGGTGGCGCTTCAGCCAGCGCTCCACCCGCTCCTCCTTGTACTTGATGGAGTACCAGGTGAGGAAGATGAAGAAGAAGCCCAGGAACTTGAGGCTGGCGGCGAGGCCGAAGTAGACGAAGCGCAGCGAGGTGACGTCGTACTCCCAGCAGGAGCCGTGCACGCCGCAGTCCTGCTGCCACAGCATGCAGGTCGTGTCGATCACCGCGCCGAAGTAGATGGGCGTCGGGATGTAGGCTGAGGAGAGGAGAGAGGGAAGAGAGAGAGAAGGAGGAGTGGATGGAAAGAGGATAAGGGAAGGAAAAGAGGGAGAGAAGAGAGAGGGGGAAGAAAGTGGGAGAGTGAAGAGAGAGGCGAGAGAAGAGAGAGGAGAAAGGGAAGGAGAGAGAGAAGGAGGAGTGGATGGAAAGAGGATAAGGGAAGGAAAAGAGGGAGAGAAGAGAGAGGGGGAAGAAAGTGGGAGAGTGGAGAGAGAGGCGAGAGAAGAGAGACAGGACAGAGAAAAGAGGGAGAAGAGAGGAGAAAGAAGAGAGAGGCAGGAGAGAGAAAAGTTGGAGTGGATGGAAAGAGGAGAAAGGGAAGGAGAGAGAAAAGGAGGAGTGGATGGAAAGAGGAGAAAGGGAAGGAAAAGAGGGAGAGAAGAGAGAGGGGGAAGAAAGTGGGAGAGTGAAGAGAGAGGCGAGAGAAGAGAGACAGGACAGAGAAAAGAGGGAGAAGAGAGGAGAAAGAAGAGAGAGGGAGGAGAGAGAAAAGTTGGAGTGGATGGAAAGAGGAGAAAGGGAATGAAAAGAGGGAGAAGAGAGAGGGGGAAGAAAGCAGGACAGCGAGAGAGGCGAGAGAGGGGGGAGAGAAGAGAGACAGGACAGAAAAGAGGGAGAAGAGAGAAGAAAGAAGAGAGGAGAGAGAAAAGTAGGAGTGGATGGGAAGAGGAAGAAGGGAAGAAAAAAGAGGAAGAGGAGAGAGAAAAGAGAGAGCGGGAAGAAAGAGCAGAGAGGAGAGAAGAGAGACAAGACAGAAAATAGGCAGAAGAGAGAGGAAGGGAAGAAGCAAAGGGAAGAGGGAGTGTGAAGGGAAAGAGGAGAAAGAAGACGGAGAACGTAAATAGCAAGAGGAGAGAGGGAGAGAGAGATGAGAGAAGAGGAGAGAAAAGAGATGGACGGTTGAAAGAGAGAGAGACAAGAGAGACAAGAAAGAGAGAGAGGGGAGAGAAGAGGGAGAGAGAGTGGAAAGAGGAGAGGGAGAGAAGAAAGGTGAGGGTGAAGAGACGGAGAAAAAAGAGAAGAGACAAAGAGGCAAGAGAGAAAAAGAAGAGATGGAGAAAGAAAGAAAAAAAGAAGGATAGATGTATGTCAGCAGTGCAGTCAGCTCCTTCTTTACTTCAGTTTCACAATTCCACACTTTATCCAGACCGGATTTTCTTGATTTGATGATTTTGGGTCTTGGATACAGTTCACGTGGAAAGTCTTCTTGTCCCGACTGACTGCCACATGATGAAGATTATTCTTCACAGTGACAAACAACCAGAATATTTGAGATGACAGGGGTCTAAACAACAGAAAATGTGACAGTTCTTGTGACATTATAACAATATTTTTCCACAATTTTCCTAACTTTTTTGTGCGATTTCCAAACTTTTCAAGACCTGGAAAATACCCAATTCTTTCCCCATACATTTCCAGACTTTCTAGACCTGTGTAGGAACCTGTGTGTATAATTGTAATTATATTAAAGGATAAATCTGGTTATTTTCAAATAGAAAAAATGGCCGTATTTTCCCAGTTTTTGCCATCATGACGATTGTGCTTTGGTGTTTTAATCGTTTTTTGGGTTCAGCTGTTGGAGAGTGTGTTTGCCTCTGCTAACTGAAGCTACGTCTTCTCTACAGTGAAGTAAGTGATGACATTTTGAACACAATTAATCATCATGACTCATGATGGTATAAACTAGGAAAATAACAACCAGGTTGAAAATAAGCAGAATTATACTTTAAGCTGCACTAGGCAACTTGGTGCATTGGCGGCTCCATATGACATCTGCTATTGGCTGATCTTTGGTGCCAGGTGATGTCACCACCTGCTGTAGTCTATAGAAGATGACATCACCTGGCACCAAAGATCAGCCAATAGCAGATGGCAATTTGAGTAGCATGCTTTTTATCATTAAATGTCAGGCTTTACACGGATTTGGGTTTAGTCAGTTATTGTTACTTGCATTCACAATATATTTGTTGAGCACCAGCATGTAATAATAAAGGTCCCGATCCCATGTTATTGTTAATATACAAGTTTAACAAAAGGAATTATATAAGAGTGAGATATTTATCTATCAAAAAAAGCTAATTATTGATAATTGCTAATAAAGTCGTAGCCCAGCGGGGTTAAATGAGGCTCCAGAGTGGAGCGTCTTACCTAATAAACCATCTCCGGACAGACGACTGATTGCTTTCTGACTGAGTGATTCTTAGTGACAGCGGCTTTCCGAATGTCCGAGACGTCCCATCTATCACATCTAATTAGCTTCGTTAGTCCTTATTCAGGAGAACAGAGATGTCGGCCACCAGATAGAGCGGATCTCATTTCCCAACGCTAAATCAGCCGTCGCTCGGCAATTACAGAATCTGCAGAGCATTTCCATTTACAATGAAGGCGTTTAGCTGACGCTCTTATCCAGCGCAGGGTCACGCTGATACGGGCTTCTAAAGGTCGACGCCGGTATTTTGGGATAAGGTGGCTCTAAATCTGACCTTTTCATGCAAAAAATAATTAAAGAGTTAAAGTTCATTTTAAGTATTAAAGTACATTTTATAAGCTCTCCATTGAAACCCAGGATAATAATAATAGTAATAATCATGATCATCATGCATAATCCGATCAAAATGTTGCACTACCATCAGTTCAGGGCTTCCCATAGACAACCAATGTAGTATTGATCAAATCCACAATAAACAGTAATCAAAAGGTACATCATATCCATCACACTGCAACAGCAGAATAATCTTAAATTCCTTAATTGCCAAAATTACAACCAATAATAAGGAGGTCAAAGGTCAGAGCCATACTGCCCTGACAGTAAGTTTCTTCCCAAAATGAAACGTCAGAAATTTGAAAAATGAGACAGTTACTCTGACAAAGTGATTACTGGCACGAAAACTCAAGTTATTCTCTTTTTTTTTTTACATTTATATAAAAACTAGTAATGTTATTGAGGACTGAGGAGCTGCGTCATCAATTTCAGCCAACGTTTTTTTCTCAAAATGGATACACAGTGTTTTGGGATCATCATGACACCATTCAAACACTCCTTTGTCTCCACAGTATTCACACATGATAGAGGAGTGCTAGGTAAAGAAATCAGAGCCAGGCGGTACGCTTCTCTGTTCTGTCCGGTAGTTTTTCTACTCACCGAGAGTCCTGAGGAGAACGAACTGCATTCCCAGAGCGAACGGCCTTTCCTGCTCCGCCACAGACCTGCAGCACATGAAATCACACAGACGGGTGGAGACTGAGAAAGACGATACTAGAAGACCATATGAACCAGATTTGGGTCAGATAGTAGTTTGTTGTTTTAAACTGTGCAGAGTACCAGGTGGGTCAGATTTACCGCATAGGACAATAAAATGAGTGCCAGAAAGTTTAGGGTAAGTGAAAGTTGATTCAATATGTTTTCCTCTCCAGCTCTAAGCCAGCCTACAGTCCCCTTGTTATGTTAGCATGTTTCAAGATGGAGGAAGAGAAAGGTATTTATTAGGGCTGCCCCCTAATAGTCGACCAAACGTTAGTCGATGAGAAGAGTCTTAGTCGACCAAGTTTTCATTGATCAGTTAGTCGCAGGAAAAAAAAAAAAAAAAAAAACCCTCAAACTCCATCCTTGTCATTAAAAAGTTAAAAAGTTATTAGACCAGGGTTGCACTTGGCGGGTGTATTGCTGGGGACCCAAGGACGTGCAGTGTCGGATTTGGTGCAATTTGGACACACAACACGTTCAATATTAATAAACTTTGAATAAACAGCGGGGCTCAAAGCAAGCGACTGATAGCCTACGCCTATTGTGTGCTTTTTTTGGGGTGAACCAGAGTGTATTTCACTGGTGTTTCTGACCGCGAGAAGCCGCGACTTGGGTGTGTTTTTAAAAAAATTTTTTTTTAAAAATAATTAAATTAATATCATAAACGTGCGACGACTAGTCGACTAATGGCTTGAACTAACGACTACTAGTCGACTAGGAAAATCTTTGGTCGGGGGCAGCCCTAGTATTTATGTTACTCCACCAAAGAACATTTAAGTGTGTTTCTTAACTTCTTAACCACCTCAGAAACAAAGAAACAGGATGACATGTTTTTTAGCGAAGGAGCTAAAGGAGCTTCATCTAAACCATGGATTTTTATGCCGCGTTCACGTCATATCAGATTTACTGTAAATACAAGCTGCAGACAGGGGAAACCCATTCACATTCAGTCTCCTAGTGGCAATTACAAGTAGGACGTGGGATTTTTTTGCAGGCTCAGATACTGCATCTCCCACTTGGCATCATCAATTGTGTCAACACAGGCAGCAAACATGGCAGCAAATCCACCGATGTCGCTAGTCCAAGGTAATAAAAATCAATTTAATCACAAATATTCACACTAACACAATTAATTCAACTGACAAAAAGCGAGCACTATCTTCTGCAGTTCATGTACGGTTGATTTGAAATTTGTGTTTCTCAAGCTCTCTGCCGCTGTCTCTTCATCTATGATTGTGGCTGCTGATGGATTCTCTAGAGCAGTGGTTCTCAGCGTGGGGTCCGGGGACCGCCGGGGGGTCCTTCAGGGGGTTCCAGGGGGTCCCCAGCAAATTGATGAACTCTTAAACTTCACCGTTATGTTAACACAATTAGAGAAATGTAGAAGAATGACTATTTTTGATCATAGTTTCTCTGTTATCTCTCTGCCTACGATACAGATAGTCTTGGAAGTCTGGACAAAATTGTATTTAACAATAACAATATTTTCAGATTTGGGTTTAAGGGACAAAATCTCATCAAATGGGGTCTGTGGCTCTAATGTGGACTAAATTAGGGTCCTTGATATGAAAAAGTTTGAGCATCACTGCTCTAGAGAACCCTCCCAGGCACCAAAAACGTGATTTGGACCAATAGTTTCTTAGTGTATAAATAAGAAAACCCTCTCAACCCATAACATCACGCTAACCCCCAACAGAGTCTACGCCGCTTGTACCTGAGGGTGACGATGATGGCGGAGGGCTGGGCGCAGGCGGTGATGAGCGTGACGATGAAGAGGAAGATGAGGAAGGGGATGAGCGTGCTGCAGGTGCGGTCGCACTTCCCCGACACGGCGTATCCGTTCTCGTTCAGGTAGGTCTTGACGATGACGAGCTGCAGCTGGTTGCTGCCCTGACCGCTGGACGACGGCGTGATGACCTGCCGGCTCTGGACGCAGGCGCAGTCCGAGTAGTTACGGATCTGCAGGGCGGACATGGTGGATGTCGCATTTTAGGCTTTTAGCTGACACTCTTAAAGCTGCTACATGTAGCATTTTAACAACAATAAATTATTTATTTGTTGGTATTTTGTCTAAGTCCAAGTCAAGTCCAAGTCATTAATGTCAAGTCTCAAGTCTAAATGTAGAACAGCAAGTCAAGTCAGAACAAATCAAGAGTCCAGTATCAATTTAATATCTTAAAGAAAACTAAATATCTAGGACTTTTCAATGCAATATGGTTTTAATAGGATAAAAACTTGGTAAGAGCATCATGAGTTTGATTTCTATAATCAGTTTCAACTTCAATAAATTCAATCATTCCATACAAATTCAGAAAACAGAATTTAAATTCAGTCGTCTGCTGGAACAAATCTCATCACTTTCAATCTAAGTCATTTACACAAACACAAGATCTCAAGTCAAGACTTTAGAAACCTTTTCAAGTCATCAGAGTACAAGTCAGAGTCAAGTCCCAAGTCACCAGAACCCAAGTCAAGTCAAGTCTCAAGTCTTCTCTTCATGCATCAAATCAAGTCTCAAGCAATACAAATTGTGACTTGAGTCTGACTCGAGTCCAAGTCATGTGACTCGAGTCCCCACCTCTGTAAACAAACGAAACCATTGCCAAGAAGATTGGCAGCCTCTACACTCACTGGCCTTAACTTTAACTCAAATTTTGGAATATATATCATTTTCCTTAACATCTCCAGGCCTTGAAATCAGTTTTTCGACTCTACTGAAGACCCCCACTTCTCCACATTTTCACAAATCCTGTGCATTACCCCAGAGATGTGATGAACATCTCAAACTTTTCAAATTATCAAAAGTATTTTCCATGCTTTTTCAGTCTTTACAGACTTTTACAGACCTGCACAAAGCTCAAGTTTGCCCATCCAGTGTTCACTGGATGGGCAAACTTTTGGAAGAGCCTGGTATTTTGGACTTTTAGGTGTTGAAATCATCGTTTTACAACTCTATTTTAAACCAGAAGCCCTCCATCTCACCCCGGTGCTGTCGTTGGCCACGCTGCTGCAGCCGGCCAGGCAGGGGTTGAAGTAGGTGATGCCGTCGGAGCCGCAGACCGGAGCGTACTCGTGGATTTTACACCCACAGTTCACATTACAGCCTCCAGTCAGGTTCCTCTGGGTCATGGTCAGGGTTGGCCTGCAGAGAGAAAGAGAAATATACAGGGTTAGATATGTTAGGGTTAGAGATACACATAAGGTTTCTTCAGGTTTTGCATTTTAAAATTCCATACTTTAATTCCAGAGCTTAACTTCTTGAAGATTTCTGATGGTAGCTGGGCGATATGACTGTCAACTAAACCATATTTCTCTATAGTTGAACGCTAACCTGCATTACATCTAATATCACAATATGTGAAATGATAGTGGAGTCTACAGCTATATAAAGCTATATGAACTGAACCACAACATTTATTTTTCCATACTTTTCCCTACATTTCTGTGCAACAACCAAACTTTTTCAAGACCTGGAAATCATCCACACTCAAGACCTGTATATATACTGTATATATTGGATGTACAGTATATTTATGAAAGAAAATGGGGTGTGTGGGGGGGGCAAGAAGGATGAGGGGAAGAGGAGAAAAGACAGGGTGGGGAAAGAGGGGAGGAAGGAAGATAAAAGGGCCGAATGAGGAGAGGACGATGGAGAAGGGCAGCTTAACAGAGGAGAAGAGAAGGATGGTGGGGAGGATGGAGAGAAGGAGTGAGAGAGAGAGAAAGACGGGAAGAGAGATGAGAGTGAGGAAAAAAGGGAGAAAGTGTCAGAGAAAGAGAGGACAGAGAGTGAGACAAGGAGAGAGAGAGAGGGGGGAAGAGAGACAAAGAGGAAAAGAGTAAGAGAAAAAGAAAATGAGAAAAAGACAGAAGAGAGATAAGAGCGAGGAAAAAAGAAAGAGAAAGTGTCAGGGAGAGAGAGGACAGAGAGAGAGACAGAAGAGAGGGGGAAGAGAGACACAAAGAGGAAAAGAGTAAGAGAAAAAGAGAAAAAAGAAGATGAGAAAAAGACAGAAGAGAGCAGGAAGAGAGATAAGAGCGAGGAAAAAAGAAAGAGAAAAAGTGTCAGGGAGAGAGAGGACAGAGAGAGAGACAGAAGAGAGAGGGAAGAGAGACACAAAGAGGAAAAGAGTAAGAGAAAAAGAGAAAAAAGATGAGAAAAAGACAGAAGAGAGATAAGAGCGAGGAAAAAAGAAAGAGAAAAAGTGTCAGGGAGAGAGAGGACAGAGAGAGAGACAGAAGAGAGAGGGAAGAGAGACACAAAGAGGAAAAGAGTAAGAAAGAAAGAGATAGAAAACAGAGAAGACAAGATAGAAAATACACTGTATAGCAAATAAAGAGAGAGAGACAGAGAGAAAAAGAGTGACAGCAAGACAGAAAGAGAGAGAGAAAAGAAAGGAGAGCGAGAGAGAAAAGACAAGAGAAAGAGGACAGGAAAAAAAGAGGGGAGAGTGAGAGAGGGCGGTCGGCCAACAGATCCTCTCTTCCAAGCTGTCCTTGGATATTTTCCACGGTTGCCATGTAATCGCTCTCAGGAACTCGCCGTCCAGAAGAAGAAGACGCCTCCGTTCACCGGCTCCGTCGCTCCGTTATCCCGCGCCCATCTGAACACTCACTTCCTCCCCGACACAGACCAGATGGAGCGATAAAAAAAAAAATAAATTAAAAAAACTACGATTCCCTCGTCATGCCGGGAAACGATTTAACACCGGAAAGGCCAAGCTGCAGTCGGCTGACGGCTGTCTGGAGTTTTAGAAGTTAAAGCTTTCCGATGACCCCGGTACACGCCCGCTATTAAAATGCGACCTGTGCTGCGTGACCCCGATTTAAAAAATGGCCGCTGCGGAATGACGTCGACTTAAATACATCTTCAATCACCGCTACAAGAACAAAGATGGCACGTGCGTCCTTTAAAAAGGTCGAGAATGAAAGATGGGAAATATTATTCTCCTCTTTTGCCCATTAGATGAAGAGATATTTTCTGATGTAAGCAAAATTTGATAACCTCCTTCATTGTAATACTTCGGCCTTGACAAGAGCCAGTGGAGTCTGTCTGTCTGTCTGTCTGTCTGTCTGTCTGTCTCTCTGTCTGTCTCTCTGTCTGTCTCTCTGTCTGTCTCTCTGTCTGTCTCTCTGTCTGTCCGTCTGTCTGTCTGTCTGTCTGTCTGTCTGTCTGTCTGTCTGTCTGTCTGTCTGTCTGTCTGTCTGTCTGTCTGTCTCTCTGTCTCTCTGTCTGTCTCTCTGTCTGTCTCTCTGTCTGTCCGTCTGTCTGTCTGTCTGTCTCTCTGTCTGTCTGTCTGTCTGTCTGTCTGTCTGTCACACAGAGGAACACAGACACCAGGATCAGATAACAGACGCTGCTGCCCACTGTGATGGCTGTTGGTGTGTGTTTACATTGGAAACGACTACTAGTTTGTTTGTAGTTGTGTATTTATGTGCTACATAACAGACCTTAAGCCCTGGACAGATAGAAAGCGTCAAATAATCCAGTTGTTCTCAGTGGCTGCAGGTAGGGATACTGGTATCGGTATCGGTGCTGATACCAGGCTAAAATGGAATATCGGTATCAGAGATTTTACCCAAGACTAAAATCTGATACCGAAAGCCATGAGTAACATGTAAGAAATAAAAGCAAACTGTCTTGATTTTATGCATTTGTGGCACACAGAAGCCTGTATTTCTCAAACAGTGGGAAAAACAAGGATTTTATCTCAATAATTTTGTCCATTGACCCCAAACTAAGGAAGTAAGCCTGCACTGTTCAGTAAAAGTAATGGATCGGATCGGTACTCTGTATCGGCCGATACTTAAACTTTCATACTCGTAATCGGTATCGGCATTGGAAAAGTGGCATCGGTGCATCCCTAGCTGCAGGTACACCAGAGGCGTTAAGTTTAACGTAGCTCAAAATTCGGTTAAATTTTGCTGTGGGAACAGATTTTTAAAGATTATTTTTCTGGACTTTTGCCTTTATTATGATAGTTTTTACAGTAGAGATAGACAGGAAAGATTAGGAGAGAGAGAGAGAGAGAGAGAGAGAGAGAGAGGGGAATGACATGCGACAAAGGTCCTGGGCCGGATTCAGATCCAGGACATCGCGGTTACATGGTACACATCTTAGACCACTAAGCCACCGGGATGCTCCTGTTTCCTGGCATCTCTGAGGTGAATGTCGTCCAGTCCTCCTGTTTTAACTCTTGTGTTGCAGAGTGAACAAGTGGTGTCAGAAAAGAAAAGATACGTCCGGGGGCTTCAATGCAAGGTGCAAGAGCACACAGGACACGTTGCGATGGGGCGGGAATGGGACAGGATCTACCGGACCGTCTCCGGAGGCGATCGTATCTCTGCCAGAGACACCCGGGTGGAAATTCAATCTGTACAGTGTGTTTGCATTAGTGAGAAAGTATCCACCCACAAGGTACAAAGATCATAACTGCTGTGGGTGGAAACAACATCACAGCCACACAGAGTAGAAACATCATGGCGTTGCCGCAGCGGATAGAAACATCATGGCTTCCCCCCCACCGCCGGTAGAAACGTCGTGCTTTTAGAAACGTTTATAAATGCCAGGTGTGAATGCAAGGCTGTGATCGGATTGTTAATTATCTGGAAGGCGTATCTAGATGCAGATCTCATTTTAAAACAAGGTGGAAATGAGGTCAAAATGTCCCTCCATGACTTTGCCCTGAACCACCTGCTGTACAAACCTCTCCGTTTCTCTCTCCCTTTACCAAGCCTCTCTTTCAGTTTCTCTCTCTCTCTGTCTGTCTGCTTGTTCTCTTCTCTTTTCCTCTCTGCCTAGTCTTACTCTCTTTCTCTCTCTCTCCCTCTCTCTCTCTCTCATCCTCTGAATGTGACCAGCTGTCTCCCTCCATCCTCCACGATCACATCACTGTGGAAACAGCACACCGGCTGCACAACACTCTAAACCACCGCTGAACATTTTCAATTCAGATTAGACAAATAACAGAAAAACACCAAAACTGCAGTGACATCACCCCCACACTCCCCACCCCTCCCCCCTCCTCACCCGGTGGTATAGGGGATGTTGATGCCTCCCAGGTTGATGCTCTCGCAGCCCACGATGAAGAGCGTGGAGAAGCAGAGCAGGGAGACTCCGCTGCAGATCATGGCCAGCTTGGCCGACTCCCTCGCCCCCAGCTTCAGCTTCTTGATGATGTAGCCGCCCAGGACGATGCCCACGCCGGCGCTGGGCACGATGATCACACCTGGGAGGGAAGAGAGGGGCGTTTTAAGCATTTAGAGAACGCTCTTATCTTATGTATTCCCTTTGGTGATCTAACATAAAGGCATTTGGTGGAGGCTTTTATTCAAAGCACCTTACAGTACAGTTAACAAGTTCCCTGGTCTGAGGCTGCGTTCACACATAGCGTTTTTTTTGCATAAAAACAAATGGGAAGTGTACAAAAAGTGGCTGCTCCCGAAAAAGCGCTGCACCCAGCGGCTTTTTTTGCGCTTTCAGACGTTGAAAAATGTCCAACTTTACAGAATAGCGCAGAGTGACGTGAACTGTTTTTTCTCAGCCAACCAATCACGATGAAGGAGAGGCTGGGCCGTTTCCCCCAACAACAACAAAGATGACGTCAGATAATTATCGTGATCTGCTTTTTATTTCTCCTGTCTATCTATTTGGGGCTTACTGAAATGAAAACCTTTGTGAACGACTCACTTCCAGTAAGTTCCAGTAAGGGTTTCCAAAACACTACATATATACAGTATATATATTTTTATAATTCAGAAAGAAAATGACCTCAGTATTTCAAAAATCTTATGATTCAATCCTCAGAAACTGAGCTATTTTGTATGAAAAGGTCTTATGACTCATGACTGTACCTAATAATGCACTGCACTGTTTTTCAGAGTAGGCGTCAATTTTGTTTTTTCCCCGATGGTGGGCGTCTCATTTTGGAATGAAACTCTTCAGGTCTGAATTTATGTATAAGCATTGTGAGCAGCAGTGTGAGAGGCAAAAAGCTCAAAGATGCGTCATGTTTCAGGTCGGATAACAAACTCTCTATTTGAAGAGTAAATTTCCAAAATACTTCATTACTTTATTACTCTTCATTTTGGTTTTGTGCTATTTGTTTTACCTATTTTATCTTTCTTTCTTTCGTTTTGTCATTTTATGAGTTGATTGTTGATCATTATGCTTACTTACCTATTTTATCTTGCTTTCTTTCTTTTTTACTATATAGATAAATGATTTATTTTTGTGTTTTATGTGAAGCACATTGAATTTGCCTTAAATAAATGGAGTAGGCGTCACTTTCTTTCCAAATAGTAGCTACCTCTTTCTGGAACCAAACTCTTCCATATTATTTTAGCAATATCAACAAATATAACCATCAAACCAAAAGAAACAAAAGCAAATGGTACAGTGTAACTTCCAATTCTGGAAATACTTCTGCTATCAGCAGCTACTGGCTCATACCAAAATAACCTGTGTCACTAAAAAAAGCCATCAGGGTGAGAAGAGCCTCACATTCCTCTGAGCTGCTCAGCCAATCAGTGACAGCGGTGAGACGGCTCCGAGTGGCTCCGTATCTTTAAGATATCACACTGTGAATGAGTGGAGGAGGAGGTGTGTGTGTGTGTGTGTGTGTGTGTGTGTGTGTGTGTGTGTGTGTGCGTGTGTGTGTGTGTGTGTGTGTGTGTTTTTAATATACTTTAATGCCTTTTATTGTCTTTTAATGAATTTTATTGTCTTATCCTTTGTGAAGCACTTTGAAAAGTGCTCTATAAATAGTTTTATTATTATATTCCAATTTAGGAAAAACAATCATCAGCTCAGGTTCATCATTCAATATTTATAACATACAAATAAGCTAGTCTGGAAAAGTGTTATAATTTTGTTAACCAAGTACTTTGGTTACCTACTGTCCTTTAAAAAGTGCCTGATATATTTCGATTGTGTGCTATCAATCATTTTGCAAGAGCAGGTGTCACTTTTTCAAATGGTGGATTTCGTGTACGTGTTTCAACGTGTGTGTGTGTGTGTGTGTGAGTATGCACGTGCACGCATGCCTTGCAAGTGTGTTTGTGCGCTCGCATGTGTATGAATGTTTACTTACGTTCGTTTGTGCATGTGCTTCTGTTGGCATTTTGTGTGTGTTTGTGTGCGTGCATGTATGTGTATGTGTGCGTGTGTGTGCTTGAGTGCTTGCATGTGTTTAAGCATGTGTTTGAGAGCGTATGTTTGTGTGTGTGTGTGTGTGTGTGTTTGTGTAACACACTCAGCACTCCGGCTTGGAGTCCCAGGTGCCCCCTTCATTTGAAGACCAGTGTTCTCTTTATTATTAATGTGTGTTGGCTTGCAGCTCCGTCGCTGCTGGCTGAGCCTCTGCTGCTCTGGATCAAACCAGCGGAGCGGAGCTGAAGCGGCAGAAATAACGGCCTGGGTGTGGTGTGATGCTCCGGTGTCTGGAGCCTGTCTGCGGTGTGGCTGGGCGATAATTCAGTATTATTGCTTATCATCTTTCAGTGGAATATGGTGATTTTGGGATATCGTGACACGCAATTCTGTTGTCCAAACTGATGATAACAAGCATATTTTGTTTAAAAACTCTGATTAAAAATGAGGTATGGTAGGAATATTATTTGAAAATGTCAGTTTTGTTTGACATCACACCTAACATTACCATTCAGTTCAATGGGATGAACATTAATTTGAATATTTAACGTCATTTTGCATACGTGAGCCATATCGCGATATATATCGATATTGAAAAAAATCCTTATTATTGATTATTTGTGATATTGATTTCAACCATATTAACCATAGTACCAGTCATAGTATTTTGGGGAAAATTCAACACATACTCTGGAAAAATGTATCTGTGCATGAAAATAAAACCTTGAATTACTATTATCAGTAGTAGATGTTTTAGTAGTAGTAGTAGTAGTTGTGGTGGTAGTTGTGGTAGCAGTAGTACTCGTAGTAGTAGTACTAATAGTAGTGGTAGAGGTAGTAGTGGTAATTGTAATATCAGTAGAAATGGTAGTAGTAATAGTAGTAGCAGTATCTAGCTTGAGCCCTTTCCTTATTCAATCTGTGTAAAAAAAACATAAATCTTCATGGAATACAATTTTTGGTAATGATGAAAAGACTGCTTATTTTCTAAATGTCTTGCATTTTCCCAATTCTCTACCTAAGCCGTTTTTTTGTTTTGTTTTTACATTTATCTATTTTATATCTTGTCTTCTTCTTGTCTTTATGTGTATGAATGATTGTATATTGTGGTCTCTAGTTGTTTATGAACTCGCTGCCTTGACTTGCCCCTTGAGGGATGAATAAAGTATTTTGAATTGAATTGAATTGAATTGAATAAACCTTATTTGCTGTGGGACTGATGATTGGTGGAGAGAACTGTACACCGCTGTTACAGACAGACTGGTTTCAGAGAGGATAAGAGCCTTAAACTGAGTGACGAGGTAACTGGCGTGCGTCTGGCCTCACCGGTGTAGATGCTGGCGTTGGAGGCCGGGATGCCGAACTGCGACTCGATGAACTTGGGGATGAAGGTGATGAAGGCGGTGACGATGGCGCTCTCCGCCGTGTAGGACAGACTGACGAACAGGAAGGTCACGTTGCTGAGGATCCTCACCGCCGCCTTGGGCAAGTCTGGAGGACGGGGAGAGAATTTATTATTGTTTTTAACCCTGTTGATCCAAGAAAAGTTGGCTGAGCAAAGAAAGAAAGACAAATGGTGAGAGAAAAACAACAATAAAAGAGCAAAGAAAAAAGTAAAAGAAGAGAAAGAAAGAAAGAAAGACCTGTCAATTGTGAATAGGCAAATTGAAAAACCAAAATTTACATATTACATTTACATTTTAGGCATTTAGCTGACACTTTTATCCAGAGCAACTTAGATAGATTAAGCTTAAATTCTGCAATTACCATTTGATATTGCGGAAAATACTGCGATATTCCTGAAATATCGCGATATTCAATATTGCCGAATATCGGACCAAGCCTATTACTTACTTACTATTTAAAGTAAAGGAAACAAAATGAGACCTAAGTGCAGAGATATAAGGGATTTTTGTTCTTTTAATTTACAGTCAACATCGTCAGCGGCACAGACTAATCCTTGCAGCCCTAACTGAAATATCCCAGCATCCCTCAGTAACCGCCAGCCGTTACCTTTGATGTCCTTGCCGAAGCCCATGGACGAGCTGACCGCCTGGCTCTTGTTGTTGTTGCTCTTCTCCTTCAGGACGTCGTCGTCGCTCGACAGGTCGTCCAGGCTCACCTTTTTCCTCCTCTTCTTCTTCTTGTGTCGGGGCGGCAGCTTCTTGGGGAAGGTGAACATGGGGAAGATGACGAGCAGCATCGCCACGGCGCACAGCAGGAAGCCACTCCACCTGGCAGACGAGGAGGGGGGGGGGGGTGGGGTGGGGTTAAATACACAGCTTAACGAACGCAATTATCACCGCGCTGAATGATTTTGTTTTTATCACAGCACTGTCAAGACTCTCATATCTTAGGATGGCATCATTGGGAGCTGTGTATCGATTAATAATTGCATCTCACACACATTACCGGATTTACAGATGGAAATATGATCTGTACAGAAAGATATCCTCAAGTGCAAATGTGCATATTATACACTTAACACACACACACACACACACACACACAAGCAGGCTGGTTGGTCTCACCAGTTGCCGACGAAGCGCGGGTCGCTCTGGTCGATGTTGACGACGGTCTTCGGGTCGACGTAGAAGCCGATGAGAACTCCTCCCAGTAGATAACCAGCCGCCGGGCCCAGAGCGCCCATCACATACATGATGGCTGGGAGGGGAAGGGAGGAGAAAAGAGAAGAGGAGGAGGAGGAGAAGAAGAAAAGGAGAGGAGGAAAAGGAGATATGAAGAGCAGAAGAGCAGAAGAGATGGAGGATAGGAGGAATAAAGAAGAGGAAAGGACAAAGGAGAGCAGAGGAGAGTTGAAACTTTAATGATCTCCATGTGGAAATTGCATCATCGCAGCAACAAAATCAAAAAAGCAAATCAAAGGTAGGATCTAGGATATAGAAATAGATAGCACTACAGGTAATACAATAATGTCAAGGGGGTAAGCAGCATATTTGTCTTGTTACCAACATTTCATAGATACCCAGATGTCTGACAGGGATACGAGGAGTAGAAAGATTTGTTTCAGTTTTTCTCATTTTGCAGGATTTTAGTCTTTTTAACACCCTCATTCATACTCAGGGCAAGAAACCACCTTGTTCATCCACTGCAAACTTTCACTATTTCAACTAGGTGACTAGAATAGAGTAGGACTCCAAATGATGGTTGGTTACCTGCCAAAGTAGCCGCTTGAGCCAATCTGAGAGCCACAACAGCAAATATTTATGTCATTTTCCAGGAATAATTCAGTCTTTTTTGTGTTGCCCTGCCTTTTTCCTACACAGACTGCAGGGATCTGGTCACACAAAAAAAACACAAAATGACTGAATTCTTGAGGAAAACGACAGGAGAAAGACTGACTAGCCAGTAGAGACAGTGTGGGGAATGATCAACAGCCAACCAGCCAATCAGTATCAGTATCTAGCGGGTGATCATTTCCCACCCTGTCTACCTGGCAGTCACTCTTTCTCTGCCTTTTTCCTCAACAATTCAGCCCTTTGTGTCCTGATATGGAGCTATGCAGCTTAAGCACGTGATTGGCAACATCTGATTTAGCTAAATATAGTAAACTGTGTCAAATTCTGGACATTACACAATCCACCAGATACTGACAGTCAGGGGAAGTACAAAGTTGGACCAAAACGTTATTCAGTCAACCACCATCCCAAATGATAATGTTATTATCCTAATTAAATAACATTTGCTTAAACTCTTTAACCCTACTTGAAATCAAACTAATCTAGTATTAACAACGGAGTACAAAAGGTCATGTGTGGGTTATGTGTGCGGATCATATGACCGCACTATGAAGGGGCCAAACATGAGGCTGGGAATAAGATTTCTCCAATTAGGGGGGATTAACATTTTAAATTCCTTTGGCCGAAGTAGAAAGCAAACACAAAAATCCAGTGGCGTGACTTAAAAACTCCAGGCACAGCCAGGCACTGGACCGGGCCGAGTGTTATCTAATGAAGGCTTTAGTACCGTCAGCGCCCGAGCCATGGGAACACAGCAGGACCTCAGTCCACGTCAATGTTGGTTTTAAAAGTTCGACATGCAGCATTTTCCAAATTAATTAGTAAACAGACGATTGGTCGCCTCCATCTCACACCAGTGGTATTGTTGCTGCTTGTGTTTCTCCATATTAAGACTACATTTTCCCAGAAATCCTATTGTTTCCCCCTTCGCCTTCCTGGGGTCTTTGGGTTTATTAAAGAGGATCAACATGTTGGAAGTGATTTTTTCCATCGGTCCTTTCCCTCCTTCCACCATCTGCTGCCAGAAACTCTGAAAGCTGTAGCCCCGTTTGCTCTGGAAGAACAGAACCTCTTCCTGTTTTGTGCCGTAAAGCGATCCAGCAGATTCCCCCGCCAAAACCGACCCGTGGCACATCAGTTTCACTCCCCTCGGAAACTAGACTTACTAGAAGGGAGCGAGTACGGGTTCGGTCAGTGTCTTGCTCAGGGGACACTTTGCTGGGACACGTGGCTGCTGATGGACACATTAACCACTGCAAGGACCAGCGTCATAGAGGAAATGGCGTCATAAACACGTCTGAAGCCGGGGATAATCAGGCTGCGAGCCATAAATCAACGTCACCGTCCCAGTCAAATACTCCTAAGGTTTTCATCTTATTCATAATTATCAAGATAATATCATATAGAGACAATTTTGGCCAAGATAATCGTAGTATGAAACTTCCATAATCGGTCTTGTCTTGTTTTTCTAAAGGGCTGAACAGTCTGGAAAAAAAAACCAGCTGAAAACCACCAGATAAGGCAATCAGTGTGTGAAACAAGTTGGAAAATCCATTCTGCTATATTCTTATAAATTGACCCCTTCCTAAAATTCCCTGATATTCCCTGACTTCACCTATCTCTAATCCCAAATACCAAAACTCCATGATATTACAGAAATTCCACGACCGGTGGAATCGATTGATCGTACCACACAGCATCTTCAAAACAGCACATTTTCTGAGTGTCCCCTCCCTCCACCCTCCCATGACGATTACATCATCTGCCCGGGACGGCCAGAGCCTCGGATGATAAAGCATGGGGATGGGATTGAGGGCTTGGGCTTTTCCGCGGGGGGCCCAGCGGCATCGTGGATTATCCCGTATCTAACCGGAGGAGAGGAAAACCCCTCGGCTGGCCGGCTGCCGCGTTACGCAACACCGTGCAGACCAGAGGCACAGGGATAAAAGACGAGCAGGATGCTGGAAAGACGGGCGTGCGGGCACCACTGAGAATGGAGGGGGGGGGGGGAGAGAGAGAGAGAGAGAGAGAGAGAAGTGTAAAAGAGAGTAATGAAAGAGAGGGTGAGGTAGAGAGACAAAGGGGGATAGAGGAAGAGAAAGAGATGGGAAAAGGGGGAGAGAGACAGAGTGAGATGGAGAGAGAGAGAGAGAGAGAGAGAGAAACGGGGTGAGAAACAATGAGAAAGGGGTGGGGCAGAAAGAGAGAGAGGGGAAAGAGAAACAGATAGGAGAAGGGGAGAGAGGGAGGGAGGTAGAGAGACAATGAGAAAGAGACAGATAGTGAAAGAAAGAAAGAGAGAGAGAGAGAGAGAGAGAGAGAGAGAGATACAGATAATGAAAGACAGGGTGAGGTAGATAGACAAGGGGACAGAGGAAGAGAACGAGACGGGAAAGAGGGGGAAAGAGAAACAGGAGAAGGGGAGAGAGGGAGGGAGGTAGAGAGACAATGAGAAAGAGACAGGGGGAGAGAGAGACAGATAGTGAAAGAAAAAGAGAGAGAGAGAGACAGAGGGAGGTACAGATAATGAAAGACAGGGTGAGGTAGAGAGACAAAGGGGGACAGAGGAAGAGAAAGAGATGGGAAAGAGGGGGAGAGAGACAGAGCGAGATGAGAGAGAGAAACGGGGTGAGAAACAATGAGAAAGGGTGGGGCAGAAAGAGAGAGAGGGGAAAGAGGGAGCAAGAGAAACAGATAGGAGAAGGGGAGAGAGGGAGGGAGGTAGAGAGACAATGAGAAAGAGACAGGGAGAGAGAGAGAGACAGATAGTGAAAGAGAGAGAGAGAGAGATACAGATAATGAAAGACAAGGTGAGGTAGAGAGACAAAGGGGGACAGAGGAAGAGAAAGAGATGGGAAAGAGGGGGAGAGAAACAGCGAGATGGAGAGAGAGAGAGAAACGGGGTGAGAAACAATGAGAAAGGGGTGGGGCAGAAAGAGAGAGAGGGGAAAGAGGGGGAAAGAGAAACAGGAGAAGGGGAGAGAGGGAGGGAGGTAGAGAGACAATGAGAAAGAGACAGGGGAGAGAGAGACAGATAGTGAGAGAGAGAGAGAGAGGGGAAAGAGAAACAGATAGGAGAAGGGGAGAGAAGGAGGGAGGGAGGGAGGGAGGTAGAGAGACAATGAGAAAGAGACAGATAGTGAAAGAAAGAGAGAGAGAGAGAGAGATACAGATAATGAAAGACAGGGTGAGGTAGATAGACAAAGGGGGACAGAGGAAGAGAAAGAGATGGGAAAGAGGGGGAAAGAGAAACAGGAGAAGGGGAGAGAGGGAGGGAGGTAGAGAGACAATGAGAAAGAGACGGGGAGAGAGAGACAGATAGTGAAAGAAAAAGAGAGAGAGAGAGACAGAGGGAGGTACAGATAATGAAAGACAGGGTGAGGTAGAGAGACAAAGGGGGACAGAGGAAGAGAAAGAGATGGGAAAGAGGGGGAGAGAGACAGAGCGAGATGAGAGAGAGAGAGAAACGGGGTGAGAAACAATGAGAAAGGGTGGGGCAGAAAGAGAGAGAGGGGAAAGAGGGAGCAAGAGAAACAGATAGGAGAAGGAGAGAGAGGTAGAGAAAGAGACAGGGGGAGAGAGAGACAGATAGTGAGTGAAAGAAAGAGAGCGAGAGAGAGAGAGGGAGGTACAGATAATGAAAGACAGGGTGAGGTAGAAAGACAAAGGAGGACAGAGGAAGAGAAAGAGATGGGAAAGAGGGGGAGAGAGACAGAGCGAGATGGAGAGAGAGAGAGAGAGAAACAGGGTGAGAAACAATGAGAAAGGGGTAGGGCAGAAAGAGAGAGAGGGGAAAGAGGGGGAAAGAGAAACAGATAGGAGAAGGGGAGAGAGGGAGGGAGGTAGAGAGACGATGAGAAAGAGACAGGGAGAGAGAGAGAGACAGATAGTGAGAGTGAGAGAGAGAGAGAGAGATACAGATAATGAAAGACAAGGTGAGGTAGAGAGACAAAGGGGGACAGAGGAAGAGAAAGAGATGGGAAAGAGGGGGAGAGAAACAGCGAGATGGAGAGAGAGAGAGAAACGGGGTGAGATACAATGAGAAAGGGGTGGGGCAGAAAGAGAGAGAGGGGAAAGAGAAACAGGAGAAGGGGAGAGAGGGAGGGAGGTGGAGAGACAATGAGAAAGAGACAGGGGAGAGAGAGACAGATAGTGAGAGAGAGAGAGAGAGAGAGAGAGAGAGGAAGGTACAGATAATGAAAGACAGGGTGAGGTAGAGAGACAAAGGGGGACAGAAGAAGAGAAAGCGATGGGAAAGAGGGGGAGAGAGACAGAGCGAGATGGAGAGAGAGAGAGAAACGGGGTGAGAAACAATGAGAAAGGGGTGGGGCAGAAAGAGAGAGAGGGGAAAGAGAAACAGGAGAAGGGGAGAGAGGGAGGGAGGTAGAGAGACAATGAGAAAGAGACAGGGAGAGAGAGAGACAGAGAGAGAGAAGTGTATAAGAGAGTAAGGGAGGCAGAAAAAAGGGAAAGATGTGGAGAAAGACAAAGCAAAAGGGGAGGGGGAGAGAGAGAAAGAGAGAGGGAGAGAGAAAGCAAGGCAAATAGAAACAGGGGAAAAGATGGAGAGAGAGACAGAGAGAGAGATACAGATAATGAAAGACAGGGTGAGGTAGAGAGATAAAGGGGGACAGAGGAAGAGAAAGAGATGGGAAAGAGGGGGAGAGAGAGAGAGAAACGGGGTGAGAAACAATGAGAAAGGGGTGGGGCAGAAAGAGAGAGACGGGAAAGAGGGAGCAAGAGAAACAGATAGGAGAAGGGGAGAGAGGGAGGGAGGTAGAGAGACAATGAGAAAGAGACAGGGAGAGAGAGAGACAGTGAAAGAAAGAGAGATACAGATAATGAAAGACAGGGTGAGGTAGAGAGACAAAGGGGGACAGAGGAAGAGAAAGAGATGGGAAAGAGGGGGAGAGAGACAGAGCGAGATGAGAGAGAGAGAGAAACGGGGTGAGAAACAATGAGAAAGGGGTGGGGCAGAAAGAGAGAGAGGAGAAAGGGGGGAAAGAGAAACAGATAAAAGAAGGGGAGAGAGGGAGGGAGGTAGAGAGACAATGAGAAAGAGACAGGGGGAGAGAGAGACAGATAGTGAAAGAAAGAGAGAGAGGGGTACAGATAATGAAAGACAGGGTGAGGTAGAGAGACAAAGGGGGACAGAGGAAGAGGAAGAGATGGGAAAGAGGGGGAGAGAGACAGAGCGAGATGGAGAGAGAGAGAGAAACGGGGTGAGAAACAATGAGAAAGGGGTGGGGCAGAAAGAGAGAGAGGGGAAAGAGAAACAGGAGAAGGGGAGAGAGGGAGGGAGGTGGAGAGACAATGAGAAAGAGACAGGGGGAGAGAGAGACAGATAGTGAGAGAGAGAGAGAGAGAGAGAGAGAGAGAGAGAGAGAGAGAGAGAGAGAGAGAGAAGTGTAAAAGAGTAAGGGAGGCAGAAAAAGGGAAAGATGTGGAGAAAGACAAAGCAAAAAGGGAGGGGGAGAGAGGAAGAGAAAGGGAGAGAGAAAGCAAGGCAAATAGAAACGGGGAAAAGATGGAGAGAGAGACAGAGAGAGAGAGAGAGAGAGAGAGAGAGAGAGCAGTGTTTGTGCTGATGGAGGGAAAGCCTCATCACTCCTGTCTGTCACTGCACTGCAGTTCAGCGTGTTTGCAAAAAAAAAAAACACCAAGCTTTTCTTTGATTACTTCCAATTTTTATTTCAGGCCAGATGCTAAACCCTGTTACAGTCTGACATGGAGATAAGACAAATGGCTTCTAAAGATCTTTTTTTTTTTTTTTTGGCATTTTCGCCTTGATTTGATAGTTCAAAGGAGAGAGAGACAGTCTGGGTCGCGTTTGAACCCAGGACATTGCCGCTACATGGCACTTGGTACATGGTCTTCTGCGTCAAAACAAGGAATTACTGCTGAAACTAGGGATGTCGCGATCGATCGGCCAGCAATCGGAATCGGCCGATATTCAGTATAAATATGAGATCGGAGAATTACGATAATTCTTTATAGACGCTGATTGCAAAAACCGATCGATGACGCAAAACACATGAGCCATTTCTCTTCTTGAACTTCTTGAATTCATATTTCTTTAGGCTACAAGTTAATTAAAAACACGAATCTTCATGGACAACCGGTAACGTCACAGTCCGTCACGCCCGCTACTTCCCCTCATTTAATTCTCTGCTTATTTAATGCATCAGTTCATCGCATGCCACGTGCGTTTGTTTACATGACGGTCTGCACTCTGCACCGCTGTCCGGAGACCCTAACAGCGGAGAGGCAACTGAAAAGTCTCATTTCTCTCTTAAGAACATTCACTTATACAAAAACAAAGACTGAAACGGATATATGTCTTCGGAGGGCGTCTCCATTTATTTAACTCGACTCAACAACACAGGCGAGCAGCAACAGTCTGAGTCTTGTGCTTCGGTTATCTCACTAAATCATGTTGGCTACCTAGAACGCTCATGGTTTTGTTTACATAATGATCAAGTAAATATTGGAGGTAGAAAAAAAGAAAATGTGGATACTTTTTAACCAGGACTCAATTTGATGGATGAAATGTATGTAAAATGGAAACTGACCTATAATACTGCTATACCAGCTGCTATAACAAAACAAAAAAACGATCTATGGCCAAAAAACGTTATCGGGGCATACCTAGCTGAAACGATTAGTCGACTGACAGAAAATTAATAGATTATAATTTTGATTAATCGTTTTAGTCTTTCATCAAGTAAAAATACCAAACATTTTCTGGTTTCGGCTTCACAAATGCTAAGATTTGCTTTTCTGTTTCATTATGCTATCATTATAAAATGAACACTTTGGGTTTTATTTGGCTGCTGGTCAGACTAAGCGAGACGTTTGAAGAATCGCTTTGGGCTCTGGTGAATTGTGATGGGCATTTATCATTATTTGTGCCATTTTATAGACTAAATGATTGATCGAAAAAAGATTAATCGATAATGAAAATAATCATAAGAGTGTTTTTCCATCTGCTGGTTATGAACTTGTGACTGAATGAGAAATGTCTATATATAGAGAGATATGTATCGTCTACTGTCCATCATATGTCTTGCACTGTCCCCTTGTACTGTATCCCTGTACCAGAGTTTCCCCACTGAATTGGTGGGGAGGGGAAGGAGCTGGATGCTGGAACATCATCATCATCATTTCATTATCGTAAAATTAATTTTCAAATGATAAAATAACACTTTTCCATACATCATCGTCGCTTCAATGGGGAGTTTTAGCGTCCCATGGAGGTCTAAATGCCGTTTCAGAGGCTTTTTTTCCACGCTGACAGGAAGAAACCTCCGGGGGAAACACCGGTGCGGACCGTAACTCTCGGTCAGCGGTCGATATCTCTCCGCAGAAATCAAACTCCTGGACATTTATTGCAGAGGGTGAATAAAGTGATTCTGCCTCTGCTTGCTATGTGTCACACAACTAATTTAATCACTGCTGTATTTAAGAAAATCCTGATGTACAACCCCACCAAATAATGCCAACTACAACAACTGCTGATCAATTCACTAATCGTCATCCAGTTTGCTGAAGTTCAGCATGACAGTTTTTACATGTTACACACTGGGCCTTTAATATGTTTCCTGTTTTATAACAGATAAGATTTTACTAGCTTTTATTAGCTTTTTGTTTTGATTGATCAGGTGTTCAGGTGTGTATACTCATACCTGTGTGCTTATGTGTGTGTGTGTGTGGTGTGTGTCTACTTATTTTATTTTTCTGCTCTTATGCGTTTTTAATCTTCTGCATTTTTATTCTTGTCTTGTTTTGTTTTATTCGTTTCATTTTTATTCTCATCTTTTAGAACCAATTTCTATAAAGCACTTTGGTACAAACTTGTTTTTTTGTTTTTTAAAGCACAATATAACCTTGGCAAACAGGCAGGTAATTGGCAATCTTTCTCATTTTCTCAAAAACAAAATCTACATATACTACTTTGAGGAAACTTATATTCATGCTGCTGTACAAAAGCCATAACGGCGATGAGGATGCTCCTTAACTGTGATTCTGGGTACTTCTGGTGCTGCCAAAGTATTGCATCACCATCATCCACACAATCACACCACAGAACGGCTTCTCTGGTGTTACCGCTGCACTAACAAATGTTGCATCTCCAAGCCCGGGTCTCTACAACCCCGGATCACGTGAGTCTAGACCGGCGGCCGGTAAAACAGACGGACGGAGGCCGCGTGTTGGAGGAGCGGCTGCAGCTGCCGGCAAAACGCTGTCGGAAAAGAAAGGATGAGTTTCAGGACGGAAGGAAAGAATGGTTGCTTGAATTTACACAATGGGGTTTTTAATAGTTATATATATATACCTATTTATACTAGTTATGTACAGTACTATTGATTCTTTTTAAATCTTTTTATGTAAGATGCATTATTACTGATTGTTAATTTCCTAAAGTTCTGTTTGTGTAGTTTATGTATTTGTGTGTGTGTCCTAGTGCACTGTATCTGTGGATGTTTTTGTACATGTATGACATATGTATGTGAATGTATATAATGCATGCACTGTATGTTGGGTGCTTCTACTATAAGCCCTTAAGGTTGTTTTTTTTATACCACCTGTGCATTTTATATTACTGTATGTATTTGTTCATATTTTTAGCCTTTTTCCAAATTGCACAGATAAAATAAAATAAAAATAAATAAACCTTTTTTGTGATGTTTTTAAAAAATGCGAGACTGCAGTTATTTTTTTCCCCATGCGGCCTTGAGGTGGACGAGACAGAGAGAGAGAAACAGTCAGACACACAGAGAGCCAGACACAGAGGCAGTGGAGGGCAGGCCAGGACGAGACGGGGGGTGGGGGGGGGACACAATGAAACGTTATGGGACGGCAGCATCGCCATGGCAACCTGCTGACACAGCGCTGTCTCGTTACAACTTCCCAACCAGCTGCCAGCTCCAACATTATATCTCCTGCCTCCAACGCTCTGTGGACAGAGTTCCTACATGTTTCCCACTTCAAAATACTATACTGTAATATATATATATATTTTTACCAATAGTGTACTTTACCTTGTTCTGTCAATATACTAGCAGTGTTATAAGGCTGCAAAGTAATATCTAGGATGATCGCAATATATTTCTGATATCTATTCCCATGGACTATGCACTGTTTTCCAATTACTATGTAACCAACCTAGCCCATGTCAATGTTCTCACTAATGTACTATAGATGTATTATAGATAATAGGCTAAACAATGTTGTACTGTTGATAGTTGGACAGTCATAGACCAGAGGTGTGACCAAGTCAATTCTGCTCGAGTCCCAATTCAGTCCAAAGTCTTGAGGCACAAGTCTCAAGTCAAGTCCCAAGTCTAAATGTAGAACAGCAAGTCAAGTCAGAACAAATCAAGAGTCCAGTATCAATTTAATATCTTCAATAAAACTAAATATCTAGGACTTTTCAATGCTTTTCAATGTTTTAATAGGATAAAAACTTGGTAAGAGCATCATGAGTTTGATTTCTATAATCAGTTTCAACTTCAATAAATTCAATCATTCCATACAAATTCAGAAAACAGAATTTAAATTCAGTCGTCCGCTGGAACAAATCTCATCACTTTCAATCTGAGTCATTTACACAAACACAAGATCTCAAGTCAAGACTTTAGAAACCTTTTCAAGTCATCAAAGTACAAGTCAGAGTCAAGTCCCAAGTCACCAGAACCCAAGTCAAGTCAAGTCTCAAGTCTTAAGTTGATACTGGACTCCTGATTTGTTCTGACTTGACTTGGTGTTCTACATTTAGACTTGGGACTTGACTTGTGCCTCAAGACTTGAGACTGACTTGGGACTCGAGCGAAGTTGACTTGGTCACACCTCCGCTGCTTCATTATGAAATGGATTTAAAATCACTGGATCCACCTGCTCAGTCTGTTTCCCTGTTATTACCGTGCTATTTTATACGCCGAGTGCATATTTATTTGGCCCGGCTTTTGAGCGGTTATGTTTGTTTGGAATTTGCTGGATCTACGGGGCGAAATAGGTTCATGAAAGTTAATAACTTGCCCCAGAAGAGGAATAACAGCTGGTAAAAACTAAAAAAACAACAAAATTAACACATAAGAGAAAGACAGAAAAGACTGCTGTTGATTGTTCAATGGAGCGTCACAATTATCTCCTGACATATTCATGGAAGTGTGAGTGTCTTTATGGATACAGAAGGCCACGGGCTTAATGAAATTGCCTTGAAAATCCTGAAAAATGTCTCCTATAACTAGTTCATGGCAGCTAATAAACGCCAGAAAAAGTTCATTTCCAACAACAAACAGCAAGAAGCAGAACACAAACAGACAGAAAGACAGAATATAGCATCTGTTTCAGCTTGCTAATGGGTTTTCATGTCTCTGTCTGAGTGTGTGGTGTGTGTGTGTGCGTGTGTGTGTGTGTGTGGTTTAGGCTCGCCTGTCAGTCTATCATTATCTCGGTGAAAAAATAAACTCAAATGAGCAAACAGCGGGCATAATGACTGTGTAAGCCGCTGCTGCGAATTCTTTATTTGTTCAACAACACACAAACAGGAAACCCGATGCGACCCGACCTGCTAAAATCTAAAACACCAAGACCTCCGAGACACAGGCAGAGAGGTACAGGTGTAAAAAAACATCACAAACCACATCAGACCCATCCAGTCTTTCCTTTTAAACACATTTTTACCTTCAGAACCAATAGAAACTAATATGGTACTATGGAGCGGGGCAGGAAACCGACTATTTATACACAGTGGCTGCTGGTTGATTTTTTTTTTTTTTCCCTTTCTGAAAATTGACCAGACACTTTTAGGGTTTTAGAATAGATTAGAATAGCAACTTTACTGTCCCCATGGGGAAATTTGGGTTGTGGTGTAACACATTTGAGGTGTTCACAGTAAATATAAAACGAGCAAAGAGTAAAAAACAAACTAGAAATAACCGCCTCGCGATTGAATGCCTCCGCCAACAAGTCAAGTTGCAGTTTACATCCATGTCTGTCCAGACTCATAAAATATATGTAGTGAAGACTTTGAAGGAATTTAATAAAAAGGTATTAAGTGTATTTTTTGGCAAAATGGAAGTTGGAAGAATAATTTCCAGTGAGAAACATGCTGTCTTCACTTAGAGACTATTTTTACAGAGGAGTACAGAGGACTGATAGAGAGCTTCGTCACATGGTGCAACGACAATCACCTGAAGCTCAAGATCAGCAAAACCAATGAGCTTGTGGTGGACTACCAGAGGAACAGGAGGCCCCCTGTCCTGGTTGTCGTCTTTTGTGAGGTCACAGTGACCTTGACCTTGACCTTTGACCACCAAATTCTAATCAGTTCATCCTTGAGTCCAAGTGGACGTTTGTGCCAGATGTAATGAAATTACCTCCAGGCGTTCCTGAGATATCGTTGTTCATGAGAATGGGACGGACGTGAGGTCACAGTGACCCTGACCTTTGACCTTTGACCACCAAAATCTAATCAGTTCATCCTTGAGTCCAAGTGGACGTTTGTGCCAAATTTGAAGAAATTCCCTCAAGGCGTTCCTGAGATATCGCGTTCACGAGAATGGGACGGACGGACGGACGGACGGACAACCTGAGGCATAAAAATAACCAGACAAAACAAAACGCCAGACAACAGACATCTGCAACATGCAATACACTGTGTAATATGCAAATATCGTATATGGAGATCGCATGTTCCAGACCAGCTGGAGTGGGTTAGTCAGTCAGTCAGTTTTAGCAACCAAATATGATTTTTAGATATAGAAATATAGAGAAAAAGCAAAGATACTGGTTGCGCTCAGATGAAAGTCAACTGTAACGCAGGTGAAAGAATCAAAGTACTGAACTCAGTACTCAAAGTAAGAACTATATGCACAAATTTGTACATCCAGTTTCTTTTTTCACTTGCACCTTTAAGTTGGGCACTTATGCAATAAATTCGTTTTTCTTAACTAAAGAAACCTTTTTGTCCTAGACTTTTATTTGCAGTGTGCAGAATTATTTTAAAGGAATACAATATAACCTTCATATGATGGCTGCTACCTGACAAAGTGGTTATTAGTGTATAAAAACCTGCCAGTCTCACAAATGGAAACCTTTTTTATCATACTTTACAGACTTGCAGGTCCTGCCGGACTAAGGGCTGGTTTGTTAAATTCTGTTGTGTGTACTCTTCACTCTTACTGAGCCAGGGTGGGGTGTGTAAATGTTGGTGTGTTTGGGTTCTTGGGGTTTTGTACCTTTGCTGTTTTTTCTTCTGTTCTTCTTTCTTTTATGTGTATATTGTGAGTGTTCCTTACTGTCATTTTTCTTTTCCATGGTAAAAAAAATTCTAAAATTCACACCCACATGCTCATTATGTTGTTTAAAACTGTTTTCAAGAAAAATATTTTGCAAAAAAAAACCAAAACCTGCCAGTCATTGCCAAGACCGCAATTGGTTGGCGACTGGTGTTACGTCCCAAACCTGGATGTAAAAGAAATTGAGAAATGGTCAAGTGTGTCTCTACTCTTCAAAACAGCCAGCGAGAGCTGCGTTTGAACCGAACAACATGCAACCTGTGAGGAGAGGACAAGGAACGCACATGGTGTTCAGTAAGAGGACGCTGCCCACACAGAGGCTTGTAATGAAACAATTTCCTCTCCTGATGCACAAGTGGAGACTTTCTGAGCAGCAACACATCCTATATAAGAGGCTTGGTTATCATGTTTCCTTGTTCAGGAAGGAACTGTATGTATTCACAGATATGAACTGAGCTGTGGCAGGCAAAAGGAAGAGTGTGGATGTTCTTACACTGAGTGATATTCTCTTTTAACATCAATTTGTTCTTATGTGAGTAGATAGGATGATGTGAAAAATGTCCCTTCTGGGGTCACTAACAGGAAAATATATGACCCTCTTGGTACTGTCAGGTGCTTTGGATAAAAGCATCCACCAAATGGTGTAATGTTTTGGTGAGACGAAAACCCACTAAGTTGTGTATCCGGTTCCTCCACTCAGGCTCCAACTTGAACGCTCAAACCAGAATTTGTCAGCGTTGCCATGTAGGGATGGGACAATAACCGGTATGACTATTTATCACAGTTAAAAACAATAAAGTTATGACACCAGCCCTAATTTGTATTACCATGACTACCGTGATAACCGCCGACTTGTTGGGAGGCTGAATAATAAAACGCAAAAAGTCAATAGTTCACATAAATATTTTACATATGTTCGACAGTCTTATAATAAAACTTGTAACAGAAGCATATTACAGTACTGTTTTTAAGGTATTAATAATTATCGTGATGATATCTTATATCAACATAATTCTGGCCAAGGTAATCGTACTATGAAATGTTCATACCGGCATATGGCCTATTGCCATGACAATAAGGAAATCGTACATCATTCACCTGAGATGATTGTCATAATTTTGGCGCTACAGCAGCTTGGACAACGATATACAACAATGGAAAGAAAGCCAAATATCTGACCTGATTGGTATTTGGGGAGACGCCTCAATTCAGTCAAAACTTGACAGCACAGACTGTAACTGAAATGTATCAAAACAATGTAGAGTGAAGTGAATATTGAATATTGGAGTCCCTTCATGTTAAAGTCGAGATGAAACGGCATTTCGAGAGTATCAAACTTCCGTATCGTGACGTATTTCCGAGTGAAACAGGAAAGACAGGCGGGACGTAACGTTGGGAGGAATTTGATTTGAACGTTGAAAAGTGGGCGTGTCATAACACCCGAAGACACACCGAAGTACCGTGCTGCTGCTAGCTAGCTAACTAATGAATCTTAGCTCTGTGCGCTAAAAGTTGAAGATTGATTGATGGGTGGATGTCATGATATTATTGGTTGAAATTGGTTGAGTCCTGCTTACGTAAGCACACGGCATATTTTGTTTTACAGGAAGAAAACATGATTGAATTTTGATATAAGAATACAAAGAAACAGATTTTTTGTATTTTTTTTGGCATATATTGTTAAATAGGTGCACAATATGACCGGGGATGTGATCTAAAAGGGTTAAAAAGGTATTTTTCATTTCATCTCGACTTTAACTAGAGGACAAGCCTGCATACAGAGGGGTAGAAGCACAGTTTCTTTTTGACGTTTTTTTTAGATACTCGTGTCTTTTCCACATCTCTGTCCCTTCTTGTTGTATGGAATATGATGCAGCTAATGTCCGAGAACAGATATTAACAGCCTTCCAAAATAACATACGAGCAGCAAACCCAGACATGAGCGTGAAGGCCTGCGGTGTGTGAATGAAGCCTCAGAGAGCTGCTGTGGACTCGGTCACATGCAGAGAGCTGTGACATGATGCAGCATGCTGGACACAATACCGCAGCACTGTTAAAGCCACTAAAACCATATGCGTGTCTAAGCTGGCACATTAAAATTTCAAGTGGTCGCAGTGTGGCCCACTGCCTCGCATGGGAAGCAAACAGAGCGGGCTCTTATCGGGGTTACAAAGCAATATTGTACTGAATTATTCTAATGCATGTCTGTTACGCCTGTGGGCATGATCTCATATTTAGGCTAACACAGGCAAGAGCCAACATGAACCAGAATGTTTATTCCACAGCGTAAGTGTGTCGGGCCGCAGAACAAAATGGCTCTCCATCTTGTTTTGCACACAGTTCAGTTTGGTTTCGGTAAGCTGGAGGCGTCCCGGTAAAGCACCCAAAACATATTTGGCGCTGACCCAATTTCATGATTTCAGTGCAAAAGCACAGTGTGCAAAATGTATTGTCAACTTAAGAGTAGTTAATCTAAAAACTTAAAGAGTAGCTAGTTTAAAACTTAACAGCAGTTACTTCAAAACTTCAAAAGTAGTAAAAATAGAAATGATTCAAGTAGAGCAGTCGGTATCATGAGGATGTCTTCATGTCTTCATGATGCAGGTGACGTCCCACACAACTACTCTGTATGCCAGTGGAAAACTCAAGGACACGGATACTGAACCACAGCCGTCCCACTGAGCTATTTTACGCTGATTAGCCCATTAAAAGGCGTCTAAGTGGTTATAAACGTCTAGGCTAAAATGAGGCTACATTGGGTTTTAAAGTGATGTTGAACTTTGAACTTTGAACTGTTGAACCGGATTTCCGCAGAATGTCTAGTTCTTTTATATATTGTCAGAATCTGCTTTGTTTGCGTTCATTTATGTGATAGATGTGCGATTTTCAGACTGTTCCTCCAATGAATGGAGAGAGAAAAAAAATTCTCCAATCTCAGTCTTCTGGAGTAACTGACGAAAACTGACACAAATAAAGCATCATCTTGTACTTCTCTGGTGCATATTTTTGATATCTACAGCTGTTTGTGCATTGTTTAAAAATGTAATAATGTATTTACAGCTTGGTCTAAAACTGGGTATGCATTGTCAAAACGATCCTGGCCTGCATGAGAGCTAAAGCAGAGATGTGATGCTGAAGTGGGACAGTAGGCCCAGTAATGGTGCAGCGCAGAACATCTAGAATGTAAAAACCCCCACAAGTGCTTTCAGCCCTCTTGTCTCTGAATTTGGCCTCGTTGTCAAGTGGATCCTCTTTAAATAACAAATTGCCAGGAATAAAGCGCGTCTTTGTCCCGGTGTGATGTCGACCCCCTTGTTCTTAGAGCCACACAGAATATGTTGCATTGTGCGGCGCCGGCCCGGCCGCGCTCCCGCTACGCACCGCCATCTGACTTAAGATTCGCTGGAATTTAAAGCTCAACGTGCCGCTCAGCCGCTCTTTAATCTCCATCAGCAGCCTAGGAAAACCGGGAGACGCCTTTGATCAGACGAGGGATTACGAGACAAATGGTACCAATTGATTTCGGTTCGCGTTTTTTAACGTAGGCCTGCGCCAGGAAATCCCCCCGCTTTTGTACGACCTTGATCAATCTGTGTTTTATAACCCGAGTGACGGGGAAGTTGCCACAGCGGTGGTCCGTCTACCTGCCAGTCCTGCTGAATCTACAGTTTGGCTGCAGATTCACTGAAGCCTCCGCTCATCTCACATCCTCCCAGTAACATAATGACCTAAGTAGGCTAAGCAGCATAAGAGGCCCATCAGTGTACAGTCAGCCGTTTCTGGCAAGGCCATCCCATGGACAATGACAGATACACAGGCATCCCAACGCAGGCAAAAGACAAGGCGTGTCAAACCTGCCAATATATGCTCTAAAACTCCTTTTAGGTCATTTTAAAACACGCATTTTAAGCAAATAAAATAATCCTAAAAAGTTGCTTCAAAGCACCATGGTGCAGTTTCGATGCTTCCTCTTGCACAGGCTGCTGCATAGACAGTAGTGTTTCTTCTGTTTGCAGCAATAGTGCATAAAGGTAATTTTGATTGTGGTTCCATGTCTGTCTATAATTTGACACCAGTTTTGGTTATAATAACAGTCATAGAGGTAAAACTGGCACTTTTTGGATGCTTTATCATGCTGAAGGTCTTAAAGCTCATTCTTAACATTGACTATCACAACTGGAAACTTTACTTTTTTGTCAACTGGGCTGATAAATCCTGAAATCCACCAGCCACTTTCACTATTTTACCAACCAGCACAACCAGTTTCTTCACCTCCAAATGACAGCCAGCTACCAGGGAGACAAACATACATGGCACACACAAAATCTACCAACATTTGGCAGTTGGACATTTCCTGGCTTGTGTTCTGGAGGATTCTGGGTTGAGTTTTTATTTTCACATTTCCTTGATAAGCGGTGTTAATGTTCTAGCTGTGTTGGCCCAGCGTTGGTGCATAAACTCCAGGGGAAACGCTGTAGCTCCTCCTCAAGCCAAGTCCCGGGCGTAACCGACCGTGTCCCCATTAAAGAGACTGGAGAAGCTGTCAGCTGCCATTAAGCCAACCTTCCGCTTTAATGTGTTTCTCCAGTCAAATCAAACCATACCCCCCCACCCCACCCCCCGCCCCGCTCTGCTCCATCCCACCGCCGCTGACCGTAAACTGTCAGGACAGGACACAAACCTTTTCATTCACCGGTTACGCTGGCAGTCGTACAGCAAACTTCAGCGGGCGCTTTAAGTGTGTCTTACCAGCCAAAGGTATTTTTTTCAAAGACGATGTGACTGCCAAACTCTTGGCTGGTTACCTGCCAAAGAGGCTGGTAGGGCAAATAAAGTTAGCAGCCGCAGCCAAAGATGCAGCAGTATTTTGCTGTTGGCTGGAGGTAAATTCCAATTCAGGTTTGTACACTTTTCCATTCGAAATTCACACACCTCATTTATTTAGACGCTGCAAATCTAACGCTCATTTCTTTTACACCTTGGTCTTAAAAATCTGCCATGTGAAAAGATTATATAAACACACTATTTCAGAGGCAAGCACATTGCAGCCAAGTGGTTATTTTCCTCTTTTTCCAAACTTCCTCGTGATCGTTTACGTTTTTCTATACCGTTGATGACCAGGAGGTTGTCAGAATAATTTTTCATACTTCCCAGGCTCCTGCAGGTGACCCAGTACCACCGACTGGCCGCTCCACTGATCCACAGACAAATATTCAACAGCATTTGGCTTTTGGCTGAGGGTAATATTTTCCCCATTCTGATTCATAGACTTTTCCACTCCAAATTCCCACATTTTTCCAGATTTTGTATTGAGACGTTGCAAATTTACTGCCTATGTTTTTACGCCTTGGTCTTTAGGTAAATAACATCGCAATACTGTACACGTTCTTTCTGAAGCAAGCACACTGCATCCAAGTGGTGAATTTCTACACTTTAGCCAAACTTCCTCATGATTTTTTGAAGATTTCCTAAACTTTTAACAAACTGGCAGCTGTCAAAATCATTTTTCATACTACCTGGCTGCTCCACTGATCCACAGCCAAACAATCAACAGTATTTCGTTATTGGCTCACACATTTTCATTCGAAATTCGCACGCTCGTTTTTCTCATTTTTTTGAATTTGCTAATTTATCACTCATTCTTTCACACCTTGGACTTGAGGCTAGAGAGCTCATATCATATTAAACACACTCTTTCAAAATTGCAGCTAAGTGGTTATTTTCCAGACTTTTTCCTCATAGTCATTCATGTTTTTTTCATACTTTTAACCCTGCAGCACCGACTGGCTGCTCCACCAATCAAAGCCCCTCTGTCGTCTGTCCCATTGGCTTTATTCAAAATCGGGTTCGGACCAAAGCCGAGTCTTTGTGGGACTTTTATGTTTTTTTTTGGTTCCAACGGCAGGAATGCACATAAGACCTCCTCTCCCCCCCCCCCCCCCCCCCCCCCTTTTCCCTCTTCTGTTTCGTAACCCAGCTCCCTCTCGTTTAATTAGGCTTTACCTTGTTTGAGGCTACTGGGGCGAGAACTTCTGGGACGGCATGTGAATGGGAAGGGGAGGGGTCCGACCGGAGCCGAAGGTCAGACAGTCAGTTTGGCCGCAGAACGTTCTGGAGTAAAGTGTATTTGAATGAACGACGAGGCCGCGGAGGTGGTGTGTGTGGGAGTGGGGAGACGCTCTGCCTCTGAGCAAGGCAGCAGAGCCTGGTCAGTGCCTGCAGGTGTTCGGTGACTAATGCACTTCCATCTTCTACTGCAACCATACTGCAGCACTACCAGTCAAAAGTTTGGACACACCGCATTTTTCTTTATTTTTTACCATTTTCCACGTTTTAGAATAACAGTAAAGACGTCAAAACTATGAAATAACACAAATGGAATTATGCAGCGACCAAAAAATTGTCAAATCAAAACTATCTTATATTTTAGATTCTTTAAAGTAGCCGCCCTTTGCCTTGATGGAAAGGCAAAAGGCTTTGGAAAGAAATTCATACATAGGATCAACTTCACTATTTATATTTGTCTAAGAGACAAATTTCAAGCATTTAAGCAGAAGCCTTTAGATCAAAATGGCTTTAAGAGAATGAAAAACACAGAAGATTCAGTCAGGTGGGTCCAGACCTTTGACTGGTAGTGTAAATGTCTTCAACTCTTCATTTTAAGTCTAGTAGATTTTAATTGTATATATTTTTTTGGATATATCGTCTAATATTTTTAGTGTTTTCTGCACTGTCCCTCTGCATTGTATGTCAGCTCTTGTTGCCTTTATATCACATGTGTGAGTATTGGCTGTTGTCCAAGGGTCTCTGCACCAATATAACACGACAAATACCTGTATGTTCATTGTTCTCAGCGATTAAACCGATTCTAAGACTGCAATCACACCTACAGTTCATTTTCTTTGGGCGAAACCGAAGTGGAAAAGTTAAGAGTTGTTGCAATTCTGTATTTGGTTAGTTTCGTTTCAAACTGCCCAAGCAAACCAGAGCTTGTGAGCAAAAGTCACATGACTTACGAGCAGCTCCTTTATTGGACAGAGTTTTTTGGTGACCTGTCATCTTGCCAGGTTACAGATTTTGGCGGCAGTAACTGTACCTCAGCATGATGGACTGCGCTCTTCTTCTGTGGTGTTCATACCAGTTAAGAACACATGAAGAAATAGCTGAATATGAGCATCAGTCCCGACTTCATTTTGTCCTGCTAGGCTTTCCAAGCATGAGGAACTGCTGACTATCACATGTCAACATCCATCTCTGTCTACCCATAATCCCTTGCGTTTTGGGGTCGTTTCCTATAGTTGGTTGGATTACGTTCTCACTCCTAACGAACCGCACCGCAGTTCTCTTGTTAGAGTGCTGTTTTATTTGGTGCCCCCAGAGTTCAAAGGTCATTGTTCGCACCTGGACAAACAAACTGGACTAAAGGAGGAAACACTGCAGAGTTTGAAGAAACCGCTCTGAACATGCAGGCTGTGAACGCACCCTAACTCTGACGACACTAAACATAACATTCGTGCAACAGGGTCTAGCTCAATGGTTCTCAATCACGTGCCATCGTGACCCAAATGTCCGCAGAGTTTTCATTCCAGCCAATCACTGCAGCAGCTGATTTCACCGTTTAGTTCACCTTCAGCCAGAGAGAGGAGGAGCTCACAGTGAAATCAGCAGTGATTGGTTGGAATGAACACCTGCAGACTTTTGAGTCACGACGGCGAACGGCTGAGCGTTTCATCGCACATTCCCAACAAAACGAACGCTCTTACCTAGATACAAGGAGGCGTTCTCCTTCTTGACGTTGTCGTCCAGGTAGGTGGGTCCCAGCGTGTAGATGGGCGTGGATCCCATGCCCACCAGGATCTGGGCGATGACGAACAGCGCCACGTACAGGTTGTGCTCGTTGCCCTCCTGGTCTCTGGGGCAGGAGGTGACGTCGACGCGGTCCCTGCCGCTGGCGTTGCTGTTCATGCACAGGCCCTCGTTGCCCGAGGACGAGTTGACCTCCTGGATCTGGTAGGGCGGGGAGATGAAGTGAGGTAAGGAGAAGAGGGCGGCGCCCACGGCGATGAAGACCCCGCCCACCGCCAGCCAGCGAGGCCTCTGGCCCCGCCCGCCGAAGTAGCTGATGAAGACGACCACCACCAGGCTCCCGATGTCGAAGCAGCTGACGAGGAGGCCCGACTCGGAGCTCCTCAGGCTGTAGCGCTTCTCGATGGTGGTGATGACGCTGCTGAGGTAGCCGGACACCATGAGCGACTGGATGAAGGTCAGGTAGCACATGCAGAACAGGAAGCAGCGCGAGTCCTGCAGGATGACGCTGAGGTACTTCCTGCTGGGCAGGCGGAACCGAGCGAGCCTGGAGGCGAAGAACCCCGGCGGTTTCCTCCTCGCCAGGTTCTTGCTCCTGCGGATCTCGGTGTTCTCCATGTAGGAGCTCGGCCGGTTCAGCGCCGCCTTCCCCGGCTTGGGCGGGTAGTTGGTTCTGGTCGGAGACTCGGCCTGGAAGGACTCGGTCTTGGCCGGCGGCTGGATGAACTCGGTGCTCTCCTCCGCCGTTATGGACATCTGCACGGAGCCGCCTAGCAAGGTCTCCTCCTGCGGCGCCGCTTCGTTCAAAATGGGCAAACTTTTGGATTTGAAGTTGGCGGCCGGTTCCTCGAGCTCGCTGGAGAAGCCGTCCTCCTTCCGCAGAGACTCTGACAGCTCCGTTTCCTCGTGGTCGGCCATCTTTTCCAGTCGAACCCGGCTTTTTTTCGGGTGTGCAAAAGTAAAACAGTCCAGTTTCAAGCCTACATTTACAGTTCAGAGGCTGTTATTATTAATAGGTGCATCTACTCCCACAAATAGTGTCTCTGGCACCAAGAAAGGCCCCAATAGCAAGAAGACAGCGAGAAGAAAACGGGCTCACGGCTTCAGCATTTGCTTATCTGCAGCGCTGGCAGGACAGCCTCTGGTTCGGGTTTATCTTCTCCTGCCAGCCTCTGATGTGGAGGCAGACTCGGGCCTCCTCAGCTCCGTGGCCGGGACTCCCTGCGGATGCACAACAACATTTCCACTTTGCAGACGCTTTTCTCAGCAGGATGTTTCTGCTCTGACGCTCGCAGCCTGGACAAAATGAACTTGCAGAGTCTGCGCCGCATCGCCGACCGCCCTGCCAGTGAAAACAACACAATCACAATGTCATTTTGTTGAATACCTTACATGATGATGCTCTCTCCCCCCTCTCTCTCTCTCTCTCTCTCCAAGTCAAGGGCATCCCCCGATATTATCACCGCACCAGCTGTCCTTCCAGCAGGCGAGATAGCTTGTCATTTAGAGGAAAATTCAAGTGTAAATCCCACGCGATTTAAGGTAAAAATAGAGATACGAGAGAGAAAATAATCGGCGAGAAAACAGTGAAGTGTGAAGCGGCTGAGCGGAGTCAGACGGCGGCGAGCTGCTGGATAATGTTGCATTGAGAAAGACCGCAGTGCTCGGCTGCTCGCTGTGTTGACAACATCGCGTCAAGCCCAACAGAGTTAGCGACACTTGCACCGGAAAGGGGTCGGTGTCGCCTTCAAAATAAAAGCTTCACCTTTGATTTGTAATTCAAAAATACTCGGTTTTAGTGACAACCACACTGAAAAGATTAGGCTAAGGCGCCGATAGTTCAGGGAAAAGACTTTATGAAAAAGACGTAAAGAATGTCAAGATTAGTTTGCATAAAAAGGCTAGAAGAGGTGTGCACATCCAACCTATAGGCTATTTAGGCCAGGAGCTGCTAAAAGAGTCATGAACAGTGGTTCAGAAAAGGATTATCCGCACACTGGATTACAGCTCCTTTCTAATGTGTGCGGATAATCCTTTTTTAACTACTTGACATAATTTTGTGTACCTGTAGCCTACTTTCACTGTGCACCCAGCAGCACATTTTTGTTATGTAACTTTATTACTAAATTCGTTTTTCTTAATCTTGGCATTCTTTCTTTTTCATGAGTCTTTTTACCCTCAAATATAAATGCGTGTGTGAATGTCATCAGTGTATTTGTTTCCAGCTGACCACACAATAAAAATCTAGGCCTACTGAAGCTTGAAGTAAAGTAGCAGAGCTTTTTTTTCCTGATATTTGGTGTACCCAACACAACAGCAAAGCCGAACAGAAAAGCTCATTGAAATCCTTAGGCCTGCATTTAATATGCGGTGAAACCCTGCAAAATAAATACTAAGGTATTTCCTGCTGAGAGAGTGCCTTGTGGACGGGTAAATCTAAGGTTTAAAATAAATATTTTATGACTTGAACACAAAAAACATAACAGACAGTTTAGAAGGATGTCTAGATAAAAGAGACATTTTAAAACAATAGCCGTGGAACAATTTTTCCTAAAGGCTACACAATTGCAGCACCTGTAGGCCTACATGATGTCAAGTCAACCAGGCGTGCTGTATGGAAAGACACTTCCACCATACGCCATTACAAATCTACGAATTGAATGTTATCTCACTTGTTAGTAAACGTACATACCTGGTAGAACATATCTTAAGACCTTTCAGGAATTGTTACGGTGTACTGGTGAATTCGGCATACACATTATCCAACAAGCAGCACTTAATTTAATTAAATTATAACTTTTATACTTGGTTCACATTTTTCGCTGCCGCCCACCACTGGCTGAAGAATAAAAGAATAACAGATTAAACCTTTGGAAAAGTTCACATTTTATTAAAATGAACGCAATTTATGTTTATGTTATGTTTGCCGAATGTACCAGAGGACTTTACAGAATCAGAAAACGTATTACTTTTTGTTCTACGACGTGTGTACCTTTGGCGATAAGCAAGATGTTGTTAAATTGACTGTTTTTGAATAGAGTTTGGTGTGACATGAGAGAACGGAGCGCAGCGGGGCTAGCAAAAAGCAAAGAACGGGTTTAATCTTTAAAGGTACAACCGGAAGTACTACATTATGTCCTGACTGGTGTTGACGCTGGTCTTGACAAGTCTAACCAGTCAGCTAGCGGTACGGCAGAGCTAACGGTCCTCAATGAATAAAAAAAATAATAACAGCGATACTGCGCTTTACAAACCTGACATTCTTAAGCGACGGCACGGTCTTCCAATCCTCATGTCCAAGTCCCAAAGCCCCCGAGAGGACAGTCGGTTATAGTCAGGAGAAATTCTCCCGTACAAACACTACGCTAAAACATACTGAGTTGCGTCAAGTCAGACAGAGTTAGATAGAATAGTACCGGAAGATAGACGGTTCTGTCTTCAGAATAAAAGCATGAAATGTGTCACGGGGGAGCGAGGTTTACTAGCAGTGGTTTCCAAAAAAAATTAAAACATAAATGTACAGAAACACCAGTATGCACAGAGTGCTAGGGGTACGTAACATAATTATAAAAGGACCTTAAAGGAAAGGCAAATATTTATTAGTTTCACAGCTTAGAAGATAAAATAGTATTCATATATTTTTCGTAGGCCTATCGTGAAGTTGCCTGTAACATGCTAATACATAATCTGGCCTGTTAAGGCTCAGTTTAAGGCCGCCATGTCTGTGGTTCTTGAAAGCTTTTTGAATTCAGGAGATATCACCAAACGCGAGTGCGATTTTCTTAGAATCCACCCCAAAATCGATTGGGATTGGATCGATAGATTCTCTTACCTCTGCTGTCTCTACTTTTGTTGATTTTTTTTTTTTTTTTATCAGACCCTTAGCTGAAGGGCCCCCTCATATGTCAAAGACACAGGTCATCTGATTTCCCCTCCCCGACTTTTGATGTAGTTTTCACACTAATGTCCCTCATGGAGCCATTCACGCTCTTGAGTTTTTTCTACAGTCACACAGTGCAGACTTGATTCCCTCAAATTAGGATTAGGCTTGAGGAAATCAAAATGCCCAACATCTTGGTTTACACGAGATATGTTGATGATATATTTTGCATATTTAAAGGTATGCAAAATATGCCTTGGGTAAGACCGATCAGGCGATAAACTAAATACAGTTTAATAAACTAAATACAGTCAGTCAGGAGTCAGTCAGTCAGTCAGGAGTCAGGAGTCAGTCAGTCAGTCAGGAGTCAGGAGTCAGTCAGTCAGTCAGTCAGTCAGTCAGGAGTCAGGAGTCAGTCAGTCAGTCAGGAGTCAGTCAGTCAGTCAGTCAGTCAGTCAGTCAGTCAGTCAGGAGTCAGGAGTCAGTCAGTCAGTCAGGAGTCAGTCAGTCAGGAGTCAGTCAGTCAGTCAGGAGTCAGTCAGTCAGTCAGGAGTCAGTCAGTCAGTCAGTCAGGAGTCAGTCAGTCAGTCAGTCAGTCAGGAGTCAGTCAGGAGTCAGTCAGTCAGTCAGGAGTCAGTCAGTCAGTCAGTCAGTCAGGAGTCAGTCAGGAGTCAGTCAGTCAGTCAGTCAGGAGTCAGTCAGTCAGGAGTCAGTCAGTCAGTCAGGAGTCAGTCAGGAGTCAGTCAGTCAGTCAGTCAGTCAGTCAGGAGTCAGTCAGTCAGGAGTCAGTCAGTCAGTCAGGAGTCAGTCAGTCAGTCAGTCAGGAGTCAGTCAGTCAGTCAGTCAGTCAGTCAGTCAGTCAGTTAGTCAGGAGTTAGTCAGTCAGTCAGTCAGTCAGTCAGGAGTCAGTCAGTCAGGAGTCAGTCAGTCAGTCAGGAGTCAGTCAGTCAGTCAGTCAGTCAGTCAGTCAGTCAGTCAGTCAGGAGTCAGTCAGTCAGTCAGTCAGGAGTCAGTCAGTCAGTCAGGAGTCAGTCAGTCAGTCAGTCAGTCAGTCAGTCAGGAGTTAGTCAGTCAGTCAGTCAGTCAGTCAGGAGTCAGTCAGTCAGTCAGTCAGGAGTCAGTCAGTCAGTCAGTCAGTCAGGAGTCAGTCAGTCAGTCAGTCAGTCAGTCAGTCAGTTAGGAGTCAGTCAGTCAGGAGTCAGTCAGTCAGTCAGTCAGGAGTCAGTCAGTCAGTCAGGAGTTAGTTAGTCAGGAGTCAGTCAGTCAGTCAGTCAGTCAGGAGTTAGTTAGTCAGGAGTCAGTCAGTTAGTCAGTCAGTCAGTCAGTCAGTCAGTCAGGAGTCAGTCAGTCAGTCAGTCAGTCAGTCAGTCAGTCAGGAGTCAGTCAGTCAGTCAGTCAGTCAGTCAGTCAGTCAGTCAGGAGTCAGTCAGTCAGTCAGTCAGGAGTCAGTCAGTTAGTCAGTCAGTCAGGAGTCAGTCAGTCAGTCAGTCAGTCAGGAGTCAGTCAGTCAGTCAGTCAAGAGTCAGTCAGTCAGTCAGTCAGTCAGTCAAGAGTCAGTCAGTCAGTCAGTCAGTCAGTCAGTCAGTCAGTCAGGAGTCAGTCAGTCACTCAGTCAGTCAGTCAGTCAGTCAGTCAGTCAGGAGTCAGTCAGTCACTCAGTCAGTCAGGAGTCAGTCAGTCAGTCAGTCAGTCAGTCAGTCAGTCAGGAGTCAGTCAGTCACTCAGTCAGTCAGGAGTCAGTCAGTCAGTCAGGAGTCAGTCAGTCAGTCAGTCAGGAGTCAGTCAGTCAGTCAGTCAGTCAGGAGTCAGTCAGTCAGTCGCTCAGTCAGTCAGTCAGGAGTCAGTCAGTCAGTCAGTCAGTCAGGAGTCAGTCAGTCAGGAGTCAGTCAGTCAGTCAGTCAGTCAGTCAGTCAGGAGTCAGTCAGTCAGTCAGTCAGGAGTCAGTCAGTCAGTCAGTCAGTCAGTCAGGAGTTAGTTAGTCAGGAGTCAGTCAGTCAGTCAGTCAGTCAGGAGTCAGTCAGTCAGTCAGGAGTTAGTTAGTCAGGAGTCAGTCAGTCAGTCAGTCAGTCAGGAGTCAGTCAGTCAGTCAGGAGTCAGTCAGTCAGTCAGTCAGGAGTCAGTCAGTCAGTCAGGAGTCAGTTAGTCAGTCAGTCAGTCAGTCAGTCAGTCAGTCAGGAGTCAGTCAGTCACTCAGTCAGTCAGGAGTCAGTCAGTCAGTCAGGAGTCAGTCAGTCAGTCAGTCAGGAGTCAGTCAGTCAGTCAGTCAGTCAGGAGTCAGTCACTCAGTCAGTCAGTCAGGAGTCAGTCAGTCAGTCAGTCAGTCAGGAGTCAGTCAGTCAGTCAGTCAGTCAGTCAGGAGTCAGTCAGTCAGTCAGTCAGGTAACACTTAGTGAGATGATGCACTTCGTCAGATGGCCTCTAGAGGGCGTTTTTGACTGTGAGCTGCAGTGTTTCCCATACAGACAACAGAGGCAAAATCAAACCAAAAGTTGGTCAGTGTATAGAAATGGATCTAAATGGATCTCTAATGGCCTGATGTCGCATCACATCATGTCAGTAATTTGGAGATGTACAGACAGCAGACCAGCAGACTGAACTCAATCCACAGAGTCTGAAACTTAACATTTCACAGTCAGTAACGGGGGGTTTTCAGACAGTAACTCGTCTTCGCTGCCCTACAGACTTTAACGGCAGGTGACGTCATCTTGTGGTATTTAAGTAACATTAGTGGAATCAGGTAATTTAACCGTGTGGCAGCGCTTCAGTGCAGAGAATTGAACACACACGCCATGGGTCTGTACAGGATCTGTGCTTGTTCATAATCACCAGGCTGTCTACTACTTTTTATCCCCATGTATCAGCCCGTCTTGAGCGCGCGCTTCGTTTTGCCTACATAGTATTTACCACATGGACAAGATATAATGCCTCTCGTGTTGCAGGAAATTATCCCCTTAATGGGAAAAGTCTTGCCCGGCGGCATTTAACGGTGCTGTTACACAAGCGCCACATCTAGAATTTCCATCTGGGACGGGGGCAAGTTTGGTTTGGGGGGAATTAACCGCTGCTAGTGGGGGCAGGTCAGAGTGTACTAGATCAGTGGTTCTCAACGTGGGGTCCGGGGACCACCAGGGGTCCTTGAGGGGGTTCCAGGTGGTCCCCAGCAAACTGATGAATTGTTAAACTTCAGCATTATTTCATTTACAAGAAGTTAATACAATTAGACAATGCAGAAGAATGATTATTTTGATCATAGTTTCTCTGTTATCTCTCTACCTACAGTACAGATAATCTTGGAATTCTGGACAAAATCATATCGAACAATAAAAATATTCTCAGATTTGGGTTCGAGAGACAAAATCTCATCAAATGGGGGTCCGTGGCTCTAATGTGGACTAAATTTGGGTCCTTGATATGAAAAAGGTTGAGAATCACTGTACTAGATAACAGAGCTGTTTTTAAGTCTTTTGGTGCAAGTCCAAGTCAAGATGCAAGTCTTTCAGGTCTGTGAATGCTGACCATGCCCATTACAATGACATGGTGTTGTGTTTTCAAAGTTTTCCCTTCAAAGCTTTTTTTTTATTTTATTCCTTTTCTTTGCCGCAGACCTGGCTAGAACATGACATTAGACAGTGGATAACACCATGATAGCAATGAGGTACAGAGATGGAGTGAGCAGATTATTTTTCCAGCTACCGTCCCTTGCAGTTTTAGGGCTTTTAATTTCCAACTTTAATTTTGCTGGTTAATTTGATGCCCACTCTCTGGGTTCAGAGGGATCAAACACAAGGCAGAGTCCAGTTTGGGATGAGGTTGGGATATGATTGGCATGCTTGGTGATTGATGGCATATGTGGTTTCAATAGTGAATGTCCTATATCACAAACAAACTGAATGAATGGCGTTGGGAGTACTTTTTAAATCTGTAAATCCATTAGTAGATATGACATTAAACCACTGAATGATGTGTTTTTCAGTTATTCCCACCGAGGCCCAACAGTCTGCACTTGCTGTAAAAAAAAAAGTGTTTTATAATCTTCAGTGCTCACCATGTCTCTTAATCTTATCTACAGTCTATTCTCTGCTGCTGCGACAATCCAAATTTACCACGGGGTTCATTAACTTTACTGTACATCTCATCTTCATTCCATTTCATACGCCCATATATTTTGAAAAGTACATATATTTTATTTTATTCCATGTATATATTCTATTTTATACTGTTATTTACTCTGCCACTTTATATTTTGATTACTTGCTACTGATGGTCACTTTACCATTTTGCACTGCTATGTTATTACTGCATTTGTATACTTTATTTGTTAAACTTTGTTTACATTGTTGTGGCTGGCTCTAGGCTCAAGAATTTCATAGCTAGCATTATCTGCATCTTGCTGTTGTGTTGTGCTTATGACAATAAAGAACCTTGAACCTTGATTGAAATCTGATGGGTTTTTTTTTTTTAGAACGAGACTTTAATTTTGAAAGTCCAGATCGGATGTCGTATCATATTGTGTCTAGCTTGACAGTATTGACCCACAGCGAGAGTTGTTTACCGGGAGCATCGTCCTCTGCAGCGGCTGAGCCAAAGATCGTTTAAACGTCTAGATGGTTCACAGCGTCCAGAAGTAACTTTTCTTCTGCCCAGCGTACAACTGAAACACGAATAACTAATGTTGTTATATGTTGTATATGTTGATATCTTTGTATTGTTTCTTTTACTTTCATAATGTATACATTTCATATTTTTATTGTACATACTTTTCATGCTCAGCTGTTATTTTGCACTCCCTCACACGCTGTAATTTCATGTTTTCATACTTTTCATTCATAGATTTCTACTTCATACATTCTAGTATGATAGGTCTAATTGCTGATTGTGTTATGTTTACTACTCTTCATTTGTTCTATTATTTATATTCTATTTTTCTTTGCTGTATCCTATTACTATTTGCTGCTGCAACGACTCAATCAAGTTTGATCTAAACAGCTAATTTATGCAAGAACCCTCATGAATATTCATTCCTGACAGCAGACATCATCGTATTACACATGTACTAAGGAGCAGCGGCTAAACTAAACTGTTTTTTAAAAATGTATTATTTATTGTTATTTGTTTTTACTAATTTCAAGTCAGCCAAAAACAGAAGGGTCTCATTTAAATGAGGACAAGAAATTGGTAGGAGTGACTCCTCTCGCTTCACCTGATACTCTCTGATCGAGCGTCCTCATTGGCCCGTTTCTCCTGGGCAGGAAGTGACGTAATGAAGGGCTTTGGTACAGAAACCTGCATCTCTACTAAGACTTCAGCTCAAAATATCACAAAATAAAAGCCTTGTTGCTGCTTCTTACTGTGGCAACATTTTTGAGCAATAAGTGAAAATAAAGAACGTATTCAAGGACTACAATCTGTAGTAAATTATTTTTTCTCCCCCAAAATGTACTTTTCATAACATATTCATAACCATATACACTCCTCGTGGATCACTCTGTCTTCTCCTTTACACTCTGGAGAATAGAACATGCAGAGGGAGAAATTATAAAATAATAATAATAAATGATAATAAATGGTATTATATCTTCACTATTATATCTTTCCATGAGACTTTTGCTTTAATCAGAAAGAACTCCAGTAATCCTGTAATACAGTTTAGAAGGGTACTATACAACAAAACTATAACTCCCTATAGAAATATTACAGAGATAAAATATACCATAAAGCACCATAAGGTCACTTTAACTCAGTATCAAGCACCACAGACACCCTGTAAGTCCCTATAGGAATATTATAGTAATATTTGTTGTCAATGGAAAGTAATGGAAAGAGTGATTTAGACAATAAAAGCCTGAGTGTGACCACATCGCCCCCTGCTGTTACACAGAAAGCATTGCACACACAGGATCCACTCAGTCAAAATGAGATGTAATGAATAGCTGTTGGCTGTCAGTGGATTTACCAGATCAAATTGATGAATAATCATTACTTTATGGATGGACAATGTTCATTTGTTTAAGAAACAGGCGTAAAATGTAATCAGTGTCAGTTCTGTGTCAGTAAATGATCGTTTATATAAATCACAGATATTAAGCAGCTGTCCTGCAGAGCGGCAACGCAGCGAAACAAGAGATGAAATAAAAGAGGCGCGGGCAATTCCACTCAATAAAAATAATTTATTTACAATGGCATGAATCATAAATTAGCGAGCAGCATTGGCAAAAGCAACATTAGCGTCGACAGCTTGCATAAGTGTGTGAACGTCTGGACTTTTGCATAATAAACCTCTCACACTGGGGGTTAAAACTGTGTGTACTGGACTGTGTGACCGCTGAGATGTTTAATATGAACATCACAGCCGGGATCATAATTTAAAAAAAAAAAAAAAAAATCTCTTGAAACCGCAAAACACTGAGCTCTGGACACTCACACTCTCCTTATGCTTTTACATATTGCTCCGATTTACCATTGTACTCTTAACAAACACTCTTCTTCTTTTTGAGGATATCAAACAAATTTTACAAATAATACAACCGACAACTGATCACAAAGAAAATCAGAGATAACACTTTACCAAGGCCTCATTCCAGTCAGTTAAGCTGTGGGGAATTATTTTAAAGGGGCGAGAAGTAAGATTTTTACCACTTCATGGAGATTTCTGGCTTTCAAAACTAACTTTCTGGCTTTTTGGAACAAACATTTTTCACCCACTGGAGTTTCCAGACACTCGCATTTCAGCTACAAAAGCCTAAAAAAGCCTCGTTCTCAAGCCAAAAAAACAAATGACAAAGCGGTTTTATTATTCCAGTGTTTAGCATGATGATATATTTCCTCTTTACTAGACGTTTCTGCTGGATCTCTGCTCTAATTAGCTAGCTTACTCCTTTTTTATTGGAAAAATATTGACTTTATATGTTTAAAAAGTGCCGGAGATCTGTCGATGTTGTTGTAATTCCTGCTTGTCACCAGTAGAGGTCGACACAGATCACAGATTACTGAATGCCCCTTTAAATAAACCATAACATCGTTTGCACTTAATGAAAATCTCCCTGACACATAATGTACTTGAGGGTGCAACAGCACAACATAACTACAAACAATTACATTTGCACATTTTATACTTAGATAATGTATTATTATTATTATTTTCACCAAGTACTAACACAGTATTACTGTTACTGCACAGGTTAACAGACTGGAATGAGGCTGTAAAGTGTTACCAAATTAGGTAGTGGACTTTGGGGGGAAAATACTAAAAGCGTGGTCGTCTAATTTCTACACCCAAGGCGGGGTAAAACACTCAGCAGTATGTGACTATTATACAATACACCTGTAAACCTTACAGTTAACACACCAGACAGAGAATCACAGATCTAAGGCATTATGCTAGGTCTTTAGCATCTTAAGGTACTTGCATGAATTATTTACCAATTGATAAAATATCGATCTATAAGTTAAGAAAAATCTTCAATATACATGTATACTGTATCGGTCAAAATCAAAGAGGAAATGATTCACTTTCATCTAAAATTTTAGGAATTACTGTACATGAGCGTTATGCGTCTGGTCTGGAAAGTTTGACATTCAAAACAATTCCATGGCTTACAGTTTCTCTTAAAGGTTTCGCTGTAAAATCTTTGGGATTTTACAGCTTACTGGTACATCCACTGGAATAAAACGTTTTGAAAAGATGAAAGATCGTAAAGGAAAATGTGAATTGAGAAGTTTCATGTGCTACAAAGAAAACAAAAATCCTTCAAATTCTCCGGGACACGACCGGCACAAACCTTAGTAATATACTGTAGCTGTTTTCACCTAATTTCATTTCAGCGTTTCATTTTGCAGTCAGTTTGCAATTTTCACATTCTTCTTATGGAAAGAAAAACAAAAACAAAAAACACCATTATACCTCATTTGTTACAGTATGTGCTTACAGACTTCTGGATCGTCCAAAGTAGAGCAAACAGGGCTTGAAAAATACATGTTGCCTGTTATACAGTCAGTTTAGTTCACACTTAAAAGCTTGTATGAGAAAGCACCCTGATGAACAGAGAGAGCACCTTATAACTGATCTGAGGAGTCCATTCACAAAATGCTACGTATCTATGTACCATTTTGTCAGTAAAGGACATGAGCCGACTACTATCCTTTAAAAAGTACCACAGATTGTTTTTGTAATTGTAATTTTTGCACTATTAATCAATTTCTAAGACCAGGTGTCACTTTTTCTCAAATGTCAGACGTCTCATTTTGGACCGAAACTTCATATCTTCTTGAGTCAGGTTTGGTTTTGTATTCAGTGCTAGCAGAGGGACCAGAGACTGTCCTGTCCTTCAGAGACCGCAGGTTCAAATCCCCACAAGACCCGGCGCGTGTCTTTCGAGCAGGTTCGTTGCTCTGGGAAACCGCATCAGCTAAATGCCCGACCCGTCCATCACAACTTTAAAGTGTCATTTTAAAATTATTTGCAACAGATTGGACTTTTAGTTCTACAAACATTTGTCAGAGGCAGAGCTGCTCTGGAGGCAGAAATAATCTGATTGGTTGAGTTAAATCTCAGTGGGCGGAGCCAAAGAAAAAGAACTGCAGTTTTTCTGGCTAAGTAACATTAGACTGAAGCCGAGTGAAAAAGACAAGAAGTAAGAGAGGAGGAAGCTAATATTATGAACCCTAGCGCTCTGCTGCTAACTGAAAAAATACAATCTAGTCATTAGTTATCTAGGTTAGCTAGTTAGCTAGCTGACCTTCAAGTTCAAACTAGCCATACTAGCCTATAGCTATCTAGGTAAGCTAGTTAGCTAGCTGCTGACCTTCAACATCATGAACTAGGGCTGAACAATTAATCGAAATTTTATCGAAATCGCAATATGGCCTAGTGCAATTTTCAAATCGCAGGAGGCGCAATATTTGTTAAAGGTGAAATGTGTGTCAAAACACCATTTTAAATTAAATATTGTCGTGCTGCAGAGATGTCCTGGCCTACACATCATATTCTACAGACTTAAGAAAACATCTTTGTTTGGTACAGATCCCCGCAAAAAACACACCAGAATCATTTTAATACGTTTTTCAATGAAAATGAGAATAATGATGTAAAAATTATCATTCCCTCTAATATTGCAAATCATATCGCAATTGCAATATCAGTCAAAATAATCGCAATTAGATATTTTTTCAAAATCGTTCAGCCCTATCATGAACGCCATGGTCAGGAATGAATTAAAAAAAATAAGACATTGCCATTTATATTTTTATTTTGACCAGAGTTCCTTCTTCACCATTCAGGTTTGCCAGTTAGCTAACTTGGGCTCTGAAAAGCTGTGGTTCTTTAGCTCCGCCCACTGAGGTTTAACTCAACCAATCAGATTGTTTCTGCCTCCAGAGCAGCTCTGCCTCTGACGAATGTTTGTAGATTTAAACTCTGATCTGCTGGGGAAAATAAAAGGACATTATAAATCTACGTATGTACACTATAAATATTCACCTTCATTCAAAAAGCAATGAAACAGGGATATAGCTCACCTGCAACTACAGGACCTAAAAAGTATTTATCTCAAATCGACACCAAAATGTACCATTTCAAGGGTTTTTCCTTAAAGAAAGATTGTTCTGTGTTTCATACAAAGAATCTTTCTAAAACTTTTTCAAAACTATAAATACCTGTAAAACATTTTTCATAAACCTTTTAATTTGACTACTTCAGTCAGGCTCTGCAGTAGAACAGTAAAAAATAAAATTGAGAAGTTTCGTATACGCTTGTCAACCATTCACCTTTCTAATGTCAGAAGCTGTGACATCGATTGTTTCAGGTTTACACACACAAACACACACACACACACACACACACACAGTGTCTCATTTACTCTATGTTTATCACATACACACTGCTTCAGAGACTTCAGAGAGGATTCCTAGTTGTGTTTTCAGTGGGAAACTGTAGAAGTACATTCATTTGACCAGAGGAGATACTAAAAGCAACACTTTGTGAGTGAGTGAGTGTGAATGTGTGTGTGTGTGTGTGTATGATGTGTCTGTATATCAGAAACTGAGACTGATACCAGATCAGTGGGGTTTACAGCAACAAGATAATTCAGATAGTGTCCAATAAGCTGTCAATCACAGAAAAGTTGACTAAATTAACTTTGAAATAGTTTAAAATGTGCCACATGTAACATTTTGTTTCTTAAAATTAAGACCACATTTCCCATAAACCCCTTTGCTTCCTGTCTCAAAGAGGATGTCGCTATTTGTCCTCCCTCCCCCTCCCTGGTGTCGCTCAGCTTGTTTTAAAGAGCAAGAAGAAGGATAAGACAACGATAACAGCCCCTGAAAACAGCCAATACACATTCAGACCAGGTAGGTTGAAGTGAATGTGAATCTATGCAGTTTATAAAGGAATAAAGTTGTGTATTACTTGCAGAGTAAAATAGTTCCTCTTATGTGCCATAAAGCAACCCAGCAGATTTCCCTCTAAATCCGATCTGGTTTGCTCACAGTTTAAAATGCAGAGTAGAAGCTGCTAGAGGCTGACAATCTTCTCTGCAATGGTCTCGTTTGTTACGCTAATGTGTCAAAATTAATGTCGTAATGATTTTTTTTTTGTTAAAATGCTACATGGAGCACCTTTAAACTTACTTGGATTCAATGTATTTTATTGTGTTGCAAACCCCACCCATCTGGCACTCCAAGCAGGTTAAAACACTACGAACTATTTGATGATTTGACCCTGATCTAGTGTATATATATATATATGTGTGTGTGGATGCATGTGTACGAATCTATTTGTAAACTGTGTGTATATGAATGAATGTGCTTGTGTGTACTGTAAGTCACTGTAAGAGCGTCAGCTAAGTACTTAAAATACAAGGTGTCCCGAAAAGTCTGTGATCATACAGTAATACCGTATGTTTTTACTTGTCACACTTGTCTTCCCAGCACACATCAGTTGTCAGGATGGCGGAGGAGGTTAAGGCGCCAGTTGGCAGCTTCTCTATGATTCCAGGCTTTTCGGCAAACACGCTGTATAAAATGTACAAAAATGGGGCACTAAGCCACACTAAAGTGAATGCGGTTCAGAGGGTTTTTGTGTGTCTTGGTTGTCCTCTCGTCTCCTCTCTGTTCTGTTAGTTAGCTGGTGAGTTAGAGCGACCGGTGTTTCCGCTGTGTGTCGTCGCCTCCTCGATGCTTCTCGATTGGCCGGCTGAGTAGATGTCGGGCGTTTTGCTGTTTCGACCAAGACCGGGGTCAGCAATAATTCTACAAAAGAAATACAATCATGATCACATTAATCAACAAGAAAAATAAATGGGCAGGAATTCGTCTTGGGGTTATTGTTGCCGAGACATGTCGACAGCTCATATAGTCACGCGGTACAATACTGACACACATGGTACATGGATAACAGAATTTAAGGTCAATAATCAATTTTGTCAAATGCTTAGATCAAGCAGCACTAGCACAGAACATTCACCTGCATCTGCATGCATCAGGACATTGGGTTTTTGTGACAGATATAGCAGAGTATCATCGGCGTATACGTATATATTTACATTCAGGATTTATTTCCATCACTGTGTAGGCTTCAACATTTCTTACAGACTCCTTTTTTCTACAATGCACAACACACTAGCTAATATAAAGTAAGGTTTTCTAAACACTGTAAGATTGCCTTGTGTGATTAATACAGAAATTTCTCTAAAATATCTTATCCAAGCTAACGTATAGACAAGACAGTGGTTTACTTACAGAAGTGGCTTCGCCCTCTTGTGTCAACATGTCAATTCCCGCCAGCTGCTCCAGGATCAGGCTGCTGTTGCTCACCTGCACAAGGAAGGCCACAACACACACAAACACTTAGTGTCTATGTGTGTTTATATGACAACTGCTGACAAATTTAGCATTATTCCTGGATACTGAGGAGCTCTCTAATTTTGAAATTGGACCGATTTGAAATTCTAGTTCTAGTTCTGACCAACAAAATTGTTTTGCTCTAACACACATCAATATAGAACTTTTAAAGAAATGTTAATATGTCGACACTGAAAAAGGTTGCATGTTTGAAAGGGGTGTATTTCTCATCTTCACCCCAAAAAATCTGCACTGCAAAGATTCAAAAGGCACTGATGCACCAGTGAAACAGGTTTTTATGCAGGCACCGAAGAAGTTCAATGTCCAGGCAAAAGGTTAAATGAACAATTAGGTAAATTAATTGAATTGATTCAGTTAACAGTTGGTGTTTGTATGCGTCACACTGGTGATTTATTCAAAGCAACAAAGGAAACAGATTTTCAGCTCCCTCTCTCTGGTAAAAGAAAGAAAGAAAGAAAGCGTCCTACTTACAATAGATAATTGAAATGCTCTGTAGTGCCACCAGAGTTAAAACAAATTATGAGAATCGAAATAAAATACATTCAAAATAAATCAAATACTTACAAAAGAAACAAAATAACTCATACATGAGGTTTATGAGTTGACATGACATAGAAAATAGCTTGCAGAGTAACAAACAGACATTATGCCTCTCACCTGCTCTGCAGCCATGGAGGTCATGGAGGTCATCTGTCCGGACATTTGGTTCATGTTGCCACCATTGCTGGCCATGGCAACCAGGTTCATGTTGTTGCTGCCATTGTACATTCCTCCATTGGGCTGTGGGGCATACTGGGACTGGGACTGGGACTGCTGGGAGTACAAACTGGAAAGAAGAGAGAGTATACAGTCGTCAGTGCAAGATTTAATTTTGACTTGTGGCAAAACACACTACAGCACTGTTTGACTGACTTAGTTTTCAAAGGGTTCTTCAAGATATTTTTTAAGCTTGGTGTGATCACCCGCAAAAAAACAAAGCTATGACCCCAATCTATAAAATTTGTGTGGGGCAATCTGGGGTCAAATCTGCCCTTAAAAATTTGTCACACTCATAGCCAAGTAGAGAAATATTACTTATTGGTTTATTACTATGTGGGGGTGGTAAAGGAATGCCGGATTTAAAAATGGATTTTTCTGCTGCATGGGGTCATGATCCCAACTCAACCAAACAGCTTGATGACAAACACCTCTTTCCTCTAACATCCGGCCTAAGGATGTTTACATCATATCCAGTGAATTGGTAAACTCTTCTGACCTGTTGCCGGTGGAGACGTTGGTGGGTTGGGGCCAGCCGTTGTGCTCGATGCTGGCCTGGTAGCCGGGGGCCCCCTGGTTGTGGCCCTGGGGGTGGGGTTGGCCCTGGCTCTGCTGCAGCATGGCGCTCGGACCCTGCCCCATCCTGGGGGACAGGAGGGGGCTCTGGGGGGTGGCGGCCCCGCCTGGGAAGCCCGACCCTGGATCCTGCTGCTGCTGCTGCTGGCTCATCCCTGGAGGTTGGAGGGGAGACAAGGATCGTAAACTGGATGTTTATGTGGAGAAGTTTGATAACCAGGGTGGGAACCGACCGCAGCCCCCAACCAAATACTGACACATTTTACCTGTGGCAGGTAAGTTACAGACCTTTAGACATTTGAAGATCTTATTCTCTGTCAAAATCTATTCTAAAAAATCTAGAGTGGCTGATGTAGTTTGGGACGTCCCAGCCACTGCAGCTGGTGGACAAAAATCTCAGCGTTTCCCACAGTAATGTTGCATTCAATACAAATGGGAACTGGGAAATGTCTCTCCTCTAAACCAGAGGGGAGAATGAGATTTGCAAATTGTGTGTGTGTGTATGTGTGTGTGTGTGTGTGTGTGTGTGTGTGTGTGTGTATTGTAGCTGTAAGTTCCAGTTCTCAGCAAGGTGGACCAATGGTTTGATCGACCATCCTATAATCAGAAAATCACAGGTTCAATCCCAGCAACAGCCGATCTGTCCGTCCCTGTCGAAGTGTCTTTGTGCAGGACATTGAGTTCTTTACTGTCCCTGACCTCTGACCCCTCTGGTGAAATGCCTGCATGTACATGTGTTTCAAAGGGAGATAACAATATCAATTGAAGTTGAAAAGTACTTTCTCCAATTCCAATATTCTCATGACCCTGTCCTCTCCTTTCTTCAGAAACTTCCCAAAATTGCCTTGAACATTTCTCTAGAATCAATGTTTTGGTCAGATGAGATTCAGTATGCATCCACAACAAACTGTTAGAACCATTATTGCGGTTGGTGTGACAACAGACATGGGAAATCAAACAAATGGAAAGAAGTGGGAGGGGCATTCAACGTTACCACAACTACCACAACCACAACTATTTACCTACACATACACATATGTCCACACAAATTTGGTCTATTAGTCTCCTGATTGGTTTATTATGTGGGTTAAAATCATAGAAAAGAAGAAGAAATTGGATGGGGAGTTAATCTGAGTTCAAAACCAGAAACATATGTGACAAATCTGGATTTGCACAAGACAACAAATCCACTAGACGAAGCACAAGAGATCGGCACCAGATTACAGTCATGCAACCACCAAGCAAGCCAAATCAACCTCCAAAAAACATAAAAATGGAATTAAAATGAAAATAACCCAACAAAGATGATTGTAACATTTGATCACCATCACCACGACAGAAAACAGAAGACGCTTCCACGGACGACGCTGCTGCGCTCGTATCGTATACCTGAACTGGCGAACTGGAAGGCACTGTGCTGCATTGGCGGACTCAAAACCCCGCCGTACTGCCCGCCTACATTTCCCAGCATGCCCTGGCTAGCCAGATGAGCGCCGGGGGAGAGAGGAGAGGAGAAGGGGCTGGAAGAGCCGGGATGAGGAGGAGGAGGAGGAGGAGGAGGAGAGGGCAGGCCGGTACCGTAGCTGGAGGCCGGGTAGGGGAACTGCTGCTGGTTGCCGTGCGGGAGGCGCGGGTTGCCGCCGCCGCCCATGGGTACCGGCGCCGGGACGCCGCCCCCGCCCGGCATGTTAGGCGGCACGTTGATGCCCTGCGCCCGCATCATCATGGCGCGCTGCTGGTGCACGTGTTGCTGCTGCTGCTGGCGCTGGCGCAGGTGGTTGGTGAGGTACTCACGCTGACGCTGGGCCAGCATCTGGGCGTTGAGGCTTCCCTGCAGGACCAAACACACCGTTACACTCATGGAGGCCGGTATGACGGGGGTGGGGCCATTCATGAACTGAACTGAGATTCCAATTCATTTCCTGAAGTTGAAATAGGATTGGAATGTCACCCAGATCTAAGGAAACAGTTAGAATTGAATTGGAATGACAGGAAATTCCATGAAATACCACTTCTAAGAGAGTGTGACTTGACTCCCTAAACATAGCAAGTCAAAATCAAACAGTTATGAATCAAATAAAAGACAGTTCAACAAATACAAATACACTCAATCATAATGTAAGACACTAAGTAAGAGAAAGACACGTGGACAGAGAGAGTAAGAGAGAAAGACATACACCTGGACAGAGAGACAGATAAAAGACACAGAGAAACAGCTGAGAGACTGTTGGACTGACCTGGTTTGGTACGTTAGACCTTAGAGGTAGATTCATGTTGGACACTCCGCTCATCTGGTTCACCATTGGCTGACGGTTCTGCTGAGGAGACAGCGACAACCAATGAAAGATCAGAAATACATTTTGAGTCCAGAACATCAGCTGGACAAGTTAATTGTAACAAACTCAATCATGAGTCCACTTGACATCAGAAACTGAGTCTATTTATATCCTCGGGTTTGTACGTTTTTGTTGTCAAATGATATTAGCTGCAGGGTTTAGTAGGCCTTTTTTTTCCTGTTTTCTTCCAGTTTTTAGTAATTTTTTTTGGTAAATTTTCTATGTGTGTGTATGTGCACATACTGCACATATGATTAGCAGATGGAAAACAATCCTTTTCCACCTCGCCATCTGAAGTCACAATCTAGGTTTATTTTACTGTTCCTTAACAGCTTCAAAATGCATTTAATGCTTGTGCCTGTCAGTCTTTGTACATTCTAGTCCTGAAGCTCAAGGAGTTGAGCAAGGCACTAACACTGTCAGGGTCAGTGGTTTGATTCCCACTGGGAACGCACGCTGTGAATAAAAGCATCCACCGAATGCCAGATGTTATGTATCATAAAGTCAGTCCATCAGTTCCAGAATTAATCAATAATGTCTCCAGTTGCATGGTTTGGTTTCACTTTGGTTTTCAGTGACAGGCCTACCTGAAGTTTACATTTAATTAACGGATGAGTTTCCTCTGAATAAATTGATTAAAATCTCAGATAACCTCCTGCACGCTGCACTCTTGCATTACTAGTGAAAATGTATTGCTGTTTCGGTGTTAAAACCTTCGTCAGAGTGACTCATTCGTATATTTAAAGAACACAGTATCCAGGTGTTTGTTTGAAATTTTCTGCAAAGCTTTGTCCTCCCCTGTCTCCCACCGGCACCTGGACAAAGACAGGAATAGCTGTGCAAAGGACGAGTCACATCTGAATAAATTGCTAAAATCTTCAGTGCTATTTTAGTCAATATCCTGTTCTCCCTCAACTCTCCACCAGGTGGCGGCCGAGACTCATACACCCTCAAATAATGGCTGTTTTACTCTTAAAGGGTTCCTGTCGTGAGAATTAAGAGGAAACAAACACTTTTAGGAGACAGATCAGCGTTTTAAAAGTCACATCAGGGCAAAAACACTGTGTGACCAAACATGATGGCATGGTGGCAAATCTAAGAAACACAAATTTAGTTCTATATATCTGTACAGTACGTGTGTGTGTGTGATTGACTGAGCGAGTGAGTGTATGAGTGAGTGTGTGTGTGTGTGTGTGTGTGTGTGTGTGTGTGTACATGACGTGTGCTCATCATTAAGTGTCTTGCCACCAGGCAAATGAAACTCGCTCTTTTGCACCGAGTGTGAAAAGAAAAGGAAATATATGAGCGTGGGCCAGTGCTCTGTAAAAAAAAAACGACTGCTTTGTTTTGTATTTGTTTATCCAACAGCGTCTTTTTCATGGTGATGAGCTTCTTTCTGAAAGTGAAACGAGGATTGCGGGACTTAAAATTTGCTGCCAAGGTGTCAAGATTCATTGTTAAAGTTCTCGAGTCATAGTTTTAATTGCTTGAGACTCGACTTGATGTATGAAGAGAAGACTTGAGACTTGACTTGACTTGGGTTCTGGTGACTTGGGACTTGACTCTGACTTGTACTTTGATGACTTGAAAAGGTTTCTAAAGTCTTGACTTGAGATCTTGTGTTTGTGTAAATGACTCAGATTGAAAGTGATGAGATTTGTTCCAGCGGACGACTGAATTTAAATTCTGTTTTCTGAATTTGTATGGAATGATTGAATTTATTGAAGTTGAAACTGATTATAGAAATCAAACTCATGATGCTCTTACCAAGTTTTTATCCTATTAAAACCATATTGCATTGAAAAGTCCTAGATATTTAGTTTTCTTTAAGATATTAAATTGATACTGGACTCTTGATTTGTTCTGACTTGACTTGCTGTTCTACATTTAGACTTGAGACTTGACATTAATGATATGGACTTGACTTGGACTTGACTTGTTAATCTACATTTAGACTTGGGACTTGTGCCTCAAGACTTGAGACTGACTTGGGACTCGAGCAAAGTTGAAACCTATGTCTCAGTGAAAGCTGTGTGTTGTGAGTGCAGGTCTTCCTACCAGCTGGGCCTGCAGTCTGTGCTGCAGCTGGAGCCTCAGGTTGTTGGGTTGTGGGGGTGCGACGGGAGCGGGCCCCCCCGGCCTCATCCCGGCCGGTCTGACCCCTCCTACCCCGGGCATCCTCATCATGGGGGGGTAGCCGGCGGGCATCCTGTGCTGGCCCAGCTGGCCGTGGAAGCCGGCGTCCGGCGGCAGGCTGTAGCCGTGCGGCGCGCCGTACTGCTGACCGTACAGAGGAGGCTTCAGACCGACCGCCGGGTCTGAGCCCACATACTGGTCCTGGTCTGACAGAGGACGCTACAGGGAGGGGAGACACACACACACACACACACACACACACACAGATCCACATGCACAGACAGAGACACACAGAGAGACAGATATTTACATGCATAAGTAGGAATTAACCAACATTGACTTTCTGGTTGGTTTCTGATAGTGAAGACAACATGGAGCAGATCGAAGAAACACCATCCTCTCAAATGTTATCTTCTCCTTTTCAATAATGGACAAATTAGACAAAATAGACAAATTAGCTTTTCTTCCTAATCTAACAAAGCCATTTCCAAGTTCCAAATCACTATCCACCGCCATTCTCAGCGTTCTATTTCAGAGAATGTAAACTCGATAACTTTTTGTTTTTCTTCTAGACAGAATGCAACAAAGCACGACACTGCCATCTAGTGTTTCGCCGGTCTACGTGCAGAACCACCGACGCAGAACTGTAAATACTCGCACCGCCACAGACACCGTAATCAATCAACACTTGAACTCAGAACTGTAGCCTAGCCTTTAGTCTTGAGTCTGGCCTGAAGGGTCAGAGGCTCACCTGGACGGCCAGCGTGGGGATTCCCAGCATCTTGTCGATCTCCTCCAGCCCCTCGAAGTCCTTCAGCACCGAGTACAGCTGGTTCAGCAGGGCCCCTTCGTCCGGGTGGCCCTCGGGCCCCGGGCCGCAGCAGACCCCCCCCTCCTCCTGCGGGACGCCGTACGGCAGCCTGGATTATAACATGATGACATCATCACTCAGGGTTCGAGGGTTAAGACCGAGGCTGCGTTCACAACACAGAAGGGGCTGAACTGTATCCGGACAGGACGAGCGTCGTACCTGTTTTGGTTTCCATAGTGATCCATGGCCATCATTCGGTCTGGCCACGGCGCCGTCTGATTGGGCGGTGCCTGCTGCTGAGGGTAGGCGGGGTTTGGCATCTCCATCTCTGATTGGACAGACAGAGAAGAGAAGTGCTGATGTCAGTTTGTGAGCCTATCTATCCATCTATCTATCTATCCATCCATCTATCTATCTATCTATCTATCTATCTATCTATCTATCTATCTATCTATCTATCTATCTATCTATCTATCTATCTATCTATCTATCTATCCATCCATCCATCTATCTATCTATCTATCTATCCATCTATCTATCTATCCATCCATCTATCTATCTATCTATCTATCTATCCATCTATCTATCTGCTCATCCATCCATCATCTATTTAATCATCCCTCCGTCTCACCGTTGCCCATCATCTGCATGTTGACCATGGCTCTGGCTCCAGGCGGACCGCTGCCTCTCATGGGGAGCGCGGCGTTCACGTTGGTGACCATGCGGCCGGGTCCGACCCCCTGGCCCATCATCGGCCCCACAGCGCCCCCCACGGGCCCCTGGGGGCCCCAGCCCTGCTGCATGGGCCCCCGCACTGACCCGCCGCTCAGCATGCCTGGTTGTAGAAGAAGAGGATATGGAATGTTTTTAGTGACATTATCTCCCTGCACTGACAGATAGAATAGTTCTGCTGCTTTCAGTACATTCCACTATCTTCAGGAGGAACTTGTGTAATGACTTTTGCTTGAAACAGGGGAAATTGTCTTGAAAAAAGTTCAAATCATCTGCCAGTGCAGTAAGATAATTTGACTAGAAATATCCTGAAATAACTGCTGTCAAGTCAAGTTTATTGATCAAGTGTTTTTAACACTACAAAAAATATCCATTTGTCATTTGTCTTCACCTGCGTTGGCCATAGCTGCCTGGCTGGGCATGCCGCCGTGGGTTCCCATCATGCCTTGCTGCTGCTGCTGCTGCAGGAGGGAGTAGGGGCCGTTGTGCCTGTGTTGAGGAGGGAAGGGCCTGGCGGTGTTGGGGTTGGGGCCCAAACTGCCGTCCAGAGACACGCTCCGGGCCGGGGGCGCGCCTCGCCCCGGGTGGACCAGCCGCGCTCCGTTAAAGTCTGGAGGGAAGACATTTCAATTTTTAATCATACTGCATACATTCCATATTTTTTGTATATTTTTCAGATGCTACGTGTTGCATTTTAACATCAATAAGTCATTGCCACATTCATTTTTAGACATTTGTATAATTACATTTTTTTTTTTTTTCATTTCCTCTTTGTTTCAGAATGTTCTATTGCTGTAATTTTGCACGCCTTGCATACAAGCTGTAATTCATATATTTTCATATTATACATTCATACATTTCTACTTTATACTACTGCACTGATAGTGAAAATTGTGTTATGTTTATTGTCTCTGCTCTATTCCTTTTATATTCTATTTTACTTTAAAGTTTCAACTTATCTTCAAGTTCCAAGTTCAAGTGTGTTTATCTGTCATATACACAGCACACACAGGGTAAACTGGGTCCTCTCAGTGTATAACACAATATAATCCCAAAAAATAAATAAAGAATAAAAAAAAAAGGATACATTTAAAATAGAAAAAGAGAAGTTTAGAGGAAAATAAAAGAGCATAAGAACATAATATTGCAGTGCAAGTTACGGCTAGTGCAGTGCCAGAGAATCTTGTGAGTTCAAGAGTCTGATGCCATGTGGGTGGAAAAGTTGGAGAGAAGAGGAACATTTGATGAGTGTGTCTGACGAAAGACATCGAGTCACTGACAATGCAAATCTTTATCGTCGTCGGTAGAGATCAGTGGTTCTCAACGTGGGGTTTGATGAAATTGATGAATTGTATAAACGTGGGGTTTGATGAAATTGATGAATTGTATAAACTTCAGCATTATTTAATTTACAAGAAGTTAACACAGTTAGAGAATGTAGAAGAATGACTGTTTTGATCATAGTTTCTCTGTTATCTCTCTACCTGCAATACAGATAGTGATGGGATTCTGGACAAAATCATATCTGACAATAAAAATATTCTCAGATTTGGGTCCGAGAGACAAAATCTCATCAAATGGGGGTCCGTGGCTCTAATGTGGACTAAATTAGGGGTCCCTGATATGAAAAAGGTTGAGAATCACTGGTATAGATCATAAAAATTTTGTGCAATTGTAAACATTTTCAAGACCTTCAAATCATCAAAGTGACTCACGTGCGGGGCCGATGCCCTGGAAGGCTCTGTGCTGGGCGGGGGGGTTTCCTGTGGGGGGGCTGCCGCCGCTATCCGCCATCTGCAGGATGTCGCTGATGATGGTCTGTTTGTCCGCGGAGGAGGCCGGCGGCACCGAGGAAGAGGAGGAGGAGGAAGGGCAGGACGCCCCTCTGGCCGGCGGCTGGCCCGGGAACAGCTGCTGCTGCTGGCCGCCGCTCTGCAGGTCGTCCAGCAGATCCTCCAGCTCACTGGTCTGAGGTCAGCCGCACACAGACACAGGGATTAGAGAGAGAGAGTGGAAGGATGATATGATAGGATGAAAAAACTCTGAATTGCTGAGAAAAATCTCAGAAATGTACGAGAAAAAACTCAGAATTTCTGAGATTTAAGTCAGAAATTTACAAGAAAAAAAACTCTGAATTTCTGAATTCAGATTTTTTTTCTTGCAAATTTCAGATTTTTTCCCCCACAAATTTCAGAGTTTTTTCTTGCACATTTCTGAACTTTTTTCTTGCACATTTCTGAGTTTTTTATCTCACAAATTTCTGACTTTAATCTCTTCAAATTAATGAATTACTTTACTTATTACTACCCAAGAAAAGTAATCAGTTACACTACTGGTTACATTACTTAAATAATGTCAAGCTCAGCCACATTACCAGCATCAGTATCTAATTAATTACAGACACTAAATCTTTCTGTTAAGGTTTTTAATAAAGACAGAGCCTACGGCATTCAATTCAGACTTTCTGAGTCGTATTTTCCACTTTGTCGGCACGTTCGTGTCGCTCTGCTGTAATTCTGATATTTCTGACAGGACTTGAAGGCAGCAGAAGACGAGGGGGCTCAAGAAATCCTGGTAAGATCCTTCATTCATTCTTTCATTCATTTTAAAACCGCAGATCTCCATCACAGGGTTTTCCTCAGGATGTAAAGCGTTGATCCTGAATTTGGATGCTATATTTTAATAAAAAAATAAAGTATTTTCAAGCCCATCCATTCATTTTCAAAATTTCAAGGCTTTATTTCATTTTTCTCAAATCCACAAACTTTCAGGGATTTTCGAGGCCGGTGTGAGCCTCGATTTGAAGCAAACTGCCATCAGAAGAAAACTTATCTTATCATCTTATCTTATCTTCAGTGACAGCCATGTATTTTTGAAACGTTACTCTGCTTTTCAGTGGGCTTCACAGACGCCAAGGTGATGAAACTGTCTCTACCTTTATGGAAACTTTCAGTTCAAGTAAAACCATAAAAAACATCACATCAGCAGCTACATGCTGTAACAAAGGCTAATTCTAATATTTAGCCTGTTCCTACTTTTTAAAATCACATAAGATACTCAATCATTTTCCAAAATTATCATCTTCCTATGTTATAATTCCTCTGACATTATTTTTAAAACATATTTTAAACACATTTTTCTTTACTTTTTTTTTCTATTTGTCCAAAATATGTGTAAGGCTACTTGTTTCTTATGTTTTCGTCTATTTTAGCATTTAATTTAATGAATGGTAAATATGTAGAAAACAATGAAAAATGATGCCTGATATGGAGATGAAAACTCCACTGAAGAATTTAAAAAAATAAAAAACTTTTGCCTCTAAACACATTTCTATCATTTCACATCTCAGTGTGAAAGCTTCGGTGACGACGCTCACACTCAACTTTGACAGAAACTGAAAACTCCCCTGAGTGTAACAGTGTAAAGTCACACCCCCCCCCCCCCGCATTCACACACACACACACACACACACATTACACACACACACTCCGCTGAGCCCCCCCCCCCCCTTTTAGACAGGAATGGTTTCCTCCGGCCCGTTTGGCTGATGAATAGAGGAGGAGCTAAAAATAAACCGCCGGCGCTAATGAGGTCATGTGTGATGTAAGACACACAGCTCTGTTCAGCCGGCATACACACACACACACACACACACACACACACACACACACACACACACACACACACAGCGAGCACACACTCCAACATGGATACACGCTTTCACAAAGATAAACACACTCACTCAGATACACACACTAATATTGACACACACTTAGCATGACCGACACTCTTAACGCTCTGTCACACACAATGATACCGACACACACACTTTCACATGCCGTCACACACACTCAACAATGCTACACACACTCTTCCGTGCTCTTCCATATGCTCACAAAGTTACACACACTGTCACATGCTCGCTTTCTCACACACGGATACACACGCACTTAATGTGGATACACACACTCTGACATAGACACACGCACTCTAACATAGACACACACACTCCAACATAGATACACACACTCTAACATAGACACACACACTCCAACATAGATACACACACTCTAACATAGACACACACACTCCAACATAGATACACACTAACATAGATACACACACTCCAACATAGATACACACACTCTAACATAGACACACACACTCCAACATAGATACACACACTCTCACATAGACACACACACTCCAACATAGATACACACACTCCAACATAGATACACACACTCCAACATAGATACACACACTCCAACATAGATACACACACTCTAACATAGACACA
>NC_136009.1:27247751-27280251 GCF_048128805.1 Centroberyx gerrardi
GTCTTTACTATTATTCTAAAATGTGAAAAATAGCAAAAATAAAGAAAAATGTGTGTGTCATTTCAGCTATGAATGCTCAAAAGCCTTGTTCTTAAGCGTTTTAGCATGGTGATATATCAGCTCTTCACTAGACGTTTCTGTTGGATCTCTGCTCTAATTGGCTAGCTTACTCCTCTACATTGTGAAAATGTGACTTTTTTGTATTGTTTATGTCTTACATTAACAAATACAGGCCACAAGGCAGGAGGGGTGAGTCAATGTTTTTGCAGTTCCTACTGGTTGCTGATAGAGATCATAGATTTCATAATTTCCCTTTAAAGCCGCACTAGGGCATTTTGCATGTTGGCGGCCCAAATGGCAGCGAGAGGTTAAGTGTTTGAAGTTTTGAAAGTTTGGACTTCATTACCCAGAAGTCACGTAACGTTGACTATAATGAGTGATCATAATAACTCACCTGGTCGGCCATGTTGAATCCAGCTTCATGTTGCTCTGTCTTAATGTTGGATATCTTCAAGCCGTCGGCAGGTTCCATCTTGATGCCTTTCTCCTGGACGCCATTATCATCCTTATCCAACAGGTAGCGAAGCAGCGCGTTGTCCTTCTTTTTGGGGCTCCCCGGCTCCTGTTTAGCGACCAGCTCACCCAGGGCGGCCATGTTGTCCCCCGCGGCCGACTCCGGACCGATGGGGTCTTTTCCAGTAGCTTCAGCCGTTAGCTTGGCGAGCTCCACGGGCGAGGTGCTGTTCTGCAGCAACCTGTGCAGAATTTTGTGTTTCTCCTTTAAAGAGGTGGAGTGGTTGTTATGCCCCGCCCCTAAACCAGCCCCTGGCACCCCCCCGACTCCGCCCATGTGGTCCTTACAGTTCTGGTCGTCCCCCAGGGTGCCGTGTGGCGAGCAGGACTCAGCGTGTTCAGACTTGTTGGTGAGGAGCTGGAGGAGCTTGGTGTGGCCTTTGCTGTTCAGCAGGCGGTTCGGGGCGTCGCTGAGCTCCGCTAGCCGTCCGTTCCCCCCGAAGCCTTCTGGGACGCCGTCATTCCCCTCCCCCTGCTCCCCCTCCTGGTTCTGGGACAACACCGAGTCTTGCTGCTCCCCGAAACTTCCAAATATGTCGGCCTCCAAGCTAGCATTGTTCTTGGCTAGCTGGCTAGCATTGTTGCTGCTGTGAAGGGGGCTCTGGAGGCCGGCCGGGTCCCTGTCAGGTGACTGCCCCTCGGCGAGTCCCTGGGAAACCCCGTGGCCCTGGCTGAGGGCCTGCAGCGCGCTGAGGGAGCTGTTGCTGTACCCATGGCCACTTCCTGGTCCTGTGCTGCTGCATACCGACGCTGGGGAGTGGAGGCCGGCCGCCGGGGAGAAAGGGCCGGAGGGATGAGGGGGGAGGCGGGGGCTGCTGCTGCTGCTGGCCACCATGCCGGGGCTCTGGCGGTGGCGAGGAGACGACACGGCACCCTGGACCGCCGACGTGATGCTCGGGCTTCCCTGGGACGAAGGGCTACCCAGCTTGAGCGCGTGGCTGCTTCCCTGAGGCGTGGGCGCCCGGCCCGACGCGCCACCCTGACACCCGAAACCGCGGCCGGGGTGGTGGGTGTTGCTGCTGACGGTGGCGTCAGGAGACGGGGAGGGGCCACCCGCGCTGGGTGGGGTCATGGAGGACGCACCGCTCACTGCCTTGGCCATGGCCTGACCACCAGATGCGTCTGGGTTCATGCCGCACATGCTCTGCTCCCTGGAACAGAAATAACATTTGTATTTGTCAATCAAAATTCAATGTTTGTCATCCAGTATCACAATAGTACTCCTGATATCCGCCTATACAACATTTTAAAAATTAGTCGTATATAAGTCGTTAGTTGACAAAATGGCATTGTTTTTACAGATTAAATCCTTTATATATTACAGATATTAAATGATGAATTTCAGGTTTTTTCCCCAAAAAAAGACTGCATAGCATTTTAGAATAAGAAAAGTTCTTCAGTACGCTATGGATAGGCTAAATAACTGTCCTGTTCACCATTCCAGTCGCATCACTCATGCCATAACTCATAAAACAAAACAGATAGCAGCTCTAAAGTAGTGTACTCAACTAAGCAAACAATCACATAACAAGGCCTAAAGCTGGAGCAGAGAAAGAGAGAGCTTTAAACATGGATCGGCTTCAGGCTCACACCAAACACACAAAGCTCTCATTGTGCCGAACGCCGGAGCGACAATTTTGAATGTGAAACTTGTGTAAGTAAAGGCCAAGTTCACGCCGTTGATCCCCGAATGCTCCGGGTAACAGTCCTGGCATTGTTTTCTGACCGCTGTCCAATTCCCGACCCGGGACGGTCATACCAACGGCTGGACGTCTGTTGGGTCGCGGCCGGTCCCAGTGGTGGGAGGGAGGAATGGGGTACTGTAGACCGGACTGGCTGGTAGTACTTGTGTCAGTTTTGGTCTACACATATGGCAACGGTTCTGAATAACAGGCTCTTTGTTCCTAATCCATATTACAGTATCCCCTCTTTGTCCAAATCAAGAGGGAAACTATGTACAAACACTGTAAGAGAACATGTGACAGACACACAGGCTGATAGGAAAAGGCAGTAGGGAGAGATACACTGCAAAAAAAATATCCATTTTAGCCATTTAGTCTCATATCCTCTCATAAAATCTTGTAAAATTCTGCTAATGGGGGTGAGATAATGCCACTTGTTTCTAATGCAGTTACATTTAATTCTAATAATTTTCTATAAACAGATGTCACCGTCTTAAAACAAGGCAAATCACTCCACTAAGTATCACGTAAATGACGCTTGAATCAGGAAAATTCCTGAGAAGTTGATTTGCAGAGGAAATTAGGGGAATAATCTCACCCCACTGACAGATTTTGTGTTAAGCAGCTTGGCGCTTTGAGAAGGCGTGGCGGTCACGTCACATTTTGTCGCTTCAGTCAGGAAACTGAACTCCTGGCACAATAAAAACTTTACTTTCGGCTATATATTCCTTTATAGAGCTGACAAAACAGATAAACTAGGCTGCAGAGCAAAATGCAGCCTAAAAGAGCGAAAAATCACTGTAATATTCCGATAGTATTACTATAGGGACTTAGCGTGTCTATGGAGTTTATAGTGGGTATCATCATTCATTCACTCGGAAACTGAAATCTTGGTGCAGAGATCATATAATATGTTGATTTTCTGTCTTTATTGTGTATAGATACATACCGTATTTCCTCTAATATTGGCCCGGGCTTTTATTTACCTCAACTGCAGAGGGTACCAGGCCTTTATTGGAAGCAGGCTTATATTAGAGACAGGCCTTTATTTCTAATTCCCTCTGTTTGATAAGTATATTTGCTCATATTTTAGTACGAAGCCTCCTTGTTTTCTGATCTGCTTCTGTTGGGGTTCGTTAGGTAGACGTTTTTTTGTTACTGCAATGCATTACGATAATTACGGTAATCGACGACGGCACGCTCCAGAGACTTCCGCCGGCCGAGCCGTCTTGTGGCACTTGTACGCTACTACAAACTACAGTTACAAACAGGCACCAGGAGTTTACCGGTATCCACTGCTGTTTTTTCCTTTGTTTTTTTCCCCGGCCTGTATTTGAGGCCGGCCTTTATTTGTTCGTGTCGACCACGGCCCCGGCCATTATCGGAGACCCGGCTTTTAATTGACTACAGGCCACTATTAGAGGAAATACGGTACACCCACAAGTCAAAATAGCGTCTTTCCTTGTTTCACAGACACAACCAGCTTTGGGAAAAACTAGACAAGAAGCTTAAAAAAGAACGGCAGAAAATGCTGCGCCGCGTGCAGTAAAGTTTTTGAAAGCTGTGGGACAGACTGACCGACTGAATGAATTATACTAACTGCTGGTCACAGCCAAGAATAACATTTTAGAGCTGTAAAGAGCAACTTCACACTTTAGCGGCCCCAAGTGGCAGCTAGAGACAACCGGAAATTGAAGTACTTCATTACCCAGAAATCATGTAACTTGACACTCATCTGTGTACTCCTCGGACCTAAATGCCTCCTTCTTAGTGTCTGGTGGGGTGGAGGTGGTGAAGAGGTTCACCCATCATTGGTGAGTCCAGCTTTCTCTGGACAGAACGCTCAATCACTTTAATTTAGGAGACAGTTTTGTATTTCACAGCTTTAAGACTCAATACTGTGGCTTGGTAAGATGGATATTTTTTGCAGCGCAGTCAGAGGCAGAGACAGAGGCAGAGACCCGTACCTCTGCAGGATGTGCAGGGACATGTAGAGCTGCGGCTCGTTGGTGGCCGCGGATCGGACCAGCTTGCTCTTGGTGTGAGCCGAGACGATGGTCCCGTCCGACAGGGAGAAACGGTACAGAGGGCTGAACGCGTGGCCCTGCCTCAACACTGCAAAGACACAGAAAAGAAACGGATAAAAAAAGTTACACTTCCTAAGAATAAAACCCCAAACAGAGAAAGCAACGGAGTTAGATCAGGGGGTTTTCAATCATTTGCCATCAAGGTCCAAGAGTCTGCAGTTTGGTTGGAATGAAAACCTGCAGACTCTTGAGTCATGGTGGCGCATAATTGAAGAGTACTGAGCTAGACAGAAAACATGTAATTCTTCCTACAAGTAAATTCCCCAGAAAACAAAGAGTAATTGTGAAGGAAAGTTAGAGATGAACATATTCCAATTTGAGCAATTCCAAAGAATCGATGGTATTTCAAAGTTGCGAGCAATATGGTGGAAAACGTCCAGCATGGTGGGATGAATGCATTGTTCACCCCTAATCTATCATTGTATCCTCAAAGAAATTCTAAGGCACTGAAACCCCAACTTAACATAACTCCAATGAACCAGTACAAGACTATAGCTGTGCGTAGTGACTGTGGTTGTACAGGTCTGCTGGGTAAAACATCTGTTGCATCCTCGCAGCAAGGTGCGAGGTGCACAAATCAAAAAGAACCAAAGGAATTTAAAGAATTCAGTTTCTCTGAATTCAGTTACTCTTTGGCTGCAATATCCTTCATCACGCTCAGCTCCCAGATGTGAACATGTGGAACTGTATGAATGTGAAACAAGGTGCTGCTGAAAAATATCAGGCAAGATCGGCAAACGTTCCCTGGGTAAAAAAAAACAACCAGTTAATTCTGTTTGAATGTTGTGTTTGGACATTTAAAAACACTTAAAACACTCCAACAAGTTTGAAGGTTTGAAGGAGTTTAGAGGTTAGAGTGTTGTGTTTTTAAATGTCCCTAGATGAGCCCATAACATAAAGGCTTTTTAAAGTTTTTCAAAGAAGAGTGCCTTGGACTTTTGTTTCTTTCAGTTACATATTCCAAACCAAGGAGCACCTTCTTTTTCTTCGTCTTTTTTTTTTTTTACACTTTGCACCATTTTGTATCACTCTCTGTTTTTCTTCTTTGTTCCAGTTAAGTCTGTTATTTGTAGGTTGCGAGGTAAGGTCCGGGTCGTCCCACTCACCGTCTTGCTGGTGTTTCTTGGCGAAGGAAATCTCCCCGTCATTCTGCAGGTGGAACCTCTGGATGCAGCGCCGCACCAGGTCCTCCCAGCCCGGCTTCATGGACGCCCGCAGCAGACTGGTGTCCAGCGACGTGATCTTACCTGGACGGGTCGGAGATGGCACTGATGTTAAAAGGTTACTGTCATGCTTTAGATGTTCACCTGTTACGGAGCAGCAGGGCGGCGTATTGAGGAGACGACAAGCATCCATTTTCATTTTGAATTGTACAGTTTGGTCAAATAAAGTTTCAATTAAATAATAAAATCACACAGTGGCGAAAGAAAAACTTTACCGGCACTTCTGTTGATAAAAAATGAGCTTGTTAGCAATCCTAATGTAATCTGGTCTGTTGGAATGGGCTGTAATAGCAATACTAATAGTTAGGGACAGTGATCCGTACTAATGAGGTTCGACCAATGTGGTTTTTGAAGGCTGATACTGATACTGGATTTTTGGATTGAAGCTGCCAAGAGAGCCAATATTTTGTGCCAATTTCTTTAAATCCAATGATATTGGTGAAGAAAATCCCAAAAATTACAAGGATTCAGTGTTTCTCTCAGAAATGTTATTCTTATCGGGGTGGAAAAGCCTGTGAAAAAGTATTCAGTCCATGTGACACTAAAACTCTCCATGGAAACTCAGGATATAGAAGAAGAAGAAGACGAAGACGAAGAAGAAGAAGAAGAAGAAGAAGAACAACAACAACAAGAACAAGAAGAAGAAGAAGAAGAAGAACAATTTATTCATGCATACTTGTGTGGAATCGCATTAGAATAAATTAAGTTTAAGGGCTTCCCATAGACAACCAGTGTGAAAAATGGACCAATTACACAATAAATAAGTAACCAAGCTAATCCATCATATCAAAGGTGGACGACACCATTATATAACATATTGGAAAACTGCTGCATTGATCTACCACTACATATTAACAGTAGACCCCCCCAACCCCTACCTTGAAGGTCTTGTCGGGTGGTGAAGCTCTCGTAGCTCGGCATCACCGGCCTTTCTTTGATGGGAACTCTCCTCGCCACGCAGATCAGACAAGACTGGAAATCTGCATAGAGTACATGGGTTAAAATAATCATTCACCCACCTAACTGATCATTTGCCATGATTCTGACTCACTGACATACTAATCAAATATGAAATCATCATTGTAGTTGAGTTGAGTTTACTTATTTCCCTCCACAAAGGAACATTATTTGACTTTATCAAATGCAGCACTCTTAGTGGACGATTCATATTTGACACTATAATCACAATGAAACTAATTAGGACAACAACTACAATAATACCTACTGTACATAAAATAATTGTTATTTGTATAGCGGTTTTGCAAACAGCATTACAATGTGCTTCAGACAAACTAAATCTACCCAGACACCTGTTTCAAGTGAAAATATTACATCATGCATACAGTACTAGGCCTATATGAAATGAATTGTACTGAGGGGGAGAGATACCACAAAACAGCAGTGCGATCACAACTGTGACTGTCACAATATTCCCTTGGTGGCAGTTTACACCTCAAAAGGTGTGTGTGTGTGTGTGTGTAACTCTGTGCACTCTCTCTCTCTCGGGTGGTCTTGTTCTGGCTCCCCACCTGTTATACCATCAACACCTTCCTCATTAAGAAGGCAGCCCGTCTGCCTTATTCCCCTGTCTGTCTGTCTGTCTGTCCACCTGTCTGTCCATCTGTCTGTCCCTAGCTCTCAAATCTTGTTGGTATAAACAATATGCTGACACAAGAAGGTTTAGATACTGTATATATGTATATGATCTGAAAGAGAGACTTTACAAAATGATCAAAAAGTTAACATTCATCAGTTAATATTACTGTAAATGAATCATCAAAATCATAGATCTGAACAGCCCAACCCTGGTACTTGTCCCTGCTTCAGCCTCTAGTCCCAGCCCTCAACCCCAGCTTCAACCTCAATCCCAGCCTCAGCTTCAACCTCAATCCCAGCCTCAGCTTCAACCTAAACTTCCCCTCAACCTCAGCCTCAACTTCCACCCTAACCATACCCCATCCTCAACCTCAACCTCAACCTCAACCCCAGCCTCGACCTTATCCCCAGCTTCAAACTCAACCTCAGCCTCAACTTCCACCCTAACCATACCCCATCCTCAGCCTCAACCTCAACCCCAGCCTCAACCTTATCCCCAGCTTCAAACTCAACCCCAGGCTCAACCTCAAAATCCACCTCAACCTCAATATCCGCCTCAACCTCAACCCCAGCTTCAACCTCAACCTCAGCTTCAACCTCAACCTCAGCCTCAACCTCAATATCTGCCTCAACCAAAGCCCTAAACCTAACCCAGCTTCAACCTCAACTGCAGCCTAACATCTCCCATCCACCTTCTTCCACACAATCTGCCTCAACCCCTGCCTCAACCCCAATCCCAGTTTCAAATTCAATCCCAGCCTCAACCTCATCTTCAACCTTAACTTGCCCTCAACCTCAGCCTCAACTTCAACCCTAACCATACCCCAACCTAAGCTTCAACCTCAACCTTAACTCCAGCTTCAACCTCAACTTCCCTCCCAAACTGCAACCCCCACCTCAGCCTCAGCCTCAACCTCAATCTCAACCCCGAACCCTCAGTCTGTCTACCAGCCACCCTTCTCCTGTCAGGGCAGAGATTGGCAAAATATCTGGTTGGCGGAGGTCTAAAATTAGACTGTTAGACAGATTCCCTTCCCTGGTGTGTGTGTGTGTGTGTGTGTGTGTGTGTTTGGCTGTGTGTGTGTGTGTGTGTGTGTGTGTGAAGTTGAGATGGGAAGATGACAAAGTGCCACACACTAATTAGTCTCTCTCTGTGGATGGGAGGAAAGAGTGGAGGGGAGTGGTGATGAAAGGAGGACAGGACACAGGAGAGAGGGAAAGGGGGTGGAGAGGGAGATGGGAAAATGACAGAGAAAGGCAAAGTGAGATGTGGAAAGAGTGAGAAAGACAAAGAGAGAGAGAAAAAGAAAGAGCAAGAGAGATGGAGAAAGAAAGAGAAAACAGAAAGAGAAGAGAGAGAAAGATAAAGGGACAAACGGAACTAAAGAATGAGAAAATGAGAGACAGTGACACAAAAGAGAGAGAGACAAAGAAGAAAAAGAGCGAAAGAAGGAAAGAGAGAAGCAGAGAAAGAGCAGGAAAGGCAGAGTGAAAGATATAGGGATATGGAGGATATAGAGAGAGTGAGCCAATGAGAGAAGATGTCAAAGAGCTGTACCTTCCCCCTCCTCCTTGATGGACTTGGGCTCGGAGACGGCGAAACACTGCATGGTCTCGTACTTCTGCTGCGCCGCGTCCTGCTGGTCGGAGGCCGGCCGGGCCTCGCCGTCGCCGTGGGGATTGACCAGCATGCGACAGTTGAAGGTGTGGCTGTTCCTATTGGCCGAATCGCTGCTCCGATGGTTCACTGCAGGACGGAGAGAGGGAAGCCACACCGAAGAGGTTAAATTAGAAGCAGCGATGTAGCCTAGCATTAAGCAGAAAGGTGTGTAAATATAACCTCCAGTTAGGGATCATTTTTAGGCATCAGATACACCAATATAAATACCGCAAAACACAAAACTATCCTATAATAGAGCAGTGGTTCTTAATCCTAAGGCCCGCTGGTTTTCTATAGATAAGAATGGTGTGACGTTTCAAAGTGCCCCGCCCAATTTCTAAGGGCAAAACAATAAATCAGCATTTTCTGTGGTTTGCTTTTTCTGTGTTCTAATAATCAATGTGAAATGTATATGGTATTGTTAATTGCCCATAATCTTTTCACGTTTTTCAAACAACTGCATGATCATTATAATTTAATCATCTGGAGGTCACAAAATGCTAACAAGCTAGCTAACTTTCATGCAAGAGAGTTGTCATGTTAGCATTTTGAGACTTCAAAATGCTGTTGTTTGACAACTGTGAAAAGGTAACACCAAATTATTTACACCACATTTCACATCAATTATTAGAACACAGAAAAAGCAGCCACAGAAAAGGCTGATATATTGTTTTGATCATGCAAACTAAATTGGGTTTCGCATTTGTACCGCACTTTGTAGGTGTGGCCTTTTTGCTGCGTCATCGCCATTCTTATCTATTTAGATTACATTCATGTCCCAGGTCTCATTCGGCCTCTGATTACACCAGGTGAATGTAATTAACTACCAGGAAGAGAAGAAACCCAGCAGGGCTCTGGAGAACCCCTGCTATAGAGGCTTTCAGGTGACCTACGTGCCCTCTGGCGGCCATGTTGGAGGTCCACAGCTCTTGGCAACAACGGCTGAGAGAAGCTGATTGGATTTCTTCACTTACTCTGCTGTCTCACCAGTATGGCATAGGCACTTCTGTGCAGGTTTTTACAGGGAACTGATTAATTCGCTGATCCATCTGTTTGATTTTGTTGTTTGGATAATGTCTTGTTACTTGTCACGACTTTGTACTTGTTATTAACTTGTGACATAGCTAGCAAACCCAAGCATCTAGCTCTATCAATGTCTTGTTAACATGTCATTTGCATAGTAGCCAACATTGGGTGACTTGTGTGTGAACATTAACATTACTTGCTTTGCTAAATTAGCTTGCTGGTTTGTTAGCTAGCTAACAAAGCCAAAAACTCTTTGTTCAGGTTAACTGAGCTGACTCTTCTCAAGCTACAACTCAAAATGTTTTAGAGTAGAGACTAGGGATAAAGACAAGACAGTTTACTGTGTCACAGTAGTCTAACCTAAATTTGAGGACCTTTGTCTCATGTCATCCCTCTCTCTCCCAATCTTTCCAGTCTCTCCACTGAAAAAAGCAAAAAATGACCTCGCCCCCCCCCCACCCGACCACGCCCCTCCCCCATGTTGCGGTTCTCACCCAGGCTCTTGGGCAGGAGGTTCTTGATGAACTCAGCATGGTCTCCAACATGCAGCACGCTGTAGACGCTGGTGTTCATCAGCTCCTCCTGCTGGTAGCGCAGATACTGGCTGACGTTCTCCGACACAAACACCATGTTGCCCTCCATGTTGACCACGAAGAAGAAGCCGTCCAGGGCCTTGGGGGTGGTGAGGAGGGTGGGGGGGGTGTAGAGGGAGGGAGGAGGAAGAGGAGATGTGGAAGGAGAGAGGAGGGGAGAGGAGATATTGGGGAACGTTGTGCGGAGGGAGGAGGAAGAGAGTGGGAAGACCGAGGAGATGAAGGAAAGGAGACAAGGGGAGGGAGAGGAGGAAGAGGAAAGACGAGGGAGAGGAGGAAGAAGAGATCGTAGAGGGACGGAGGAGGAAGAGGAGATGTGGAAGGAGAGGAGGAGGAAGAGGAGATGGTAGATGGTAGAGAGGAGGAGGAAGAGGCAGTGGAGGCGAGGGGGGAGAAGAGGAAAAGGGAGGAGGAAGTGGAGATGGTGGAAGGAGAGAGGAGGGGAGAGGAGGAAGAGGAGGTGGTGGAAGGAGAGAGGAGGGGAGAGGCGATATTAGAGAAGGTTGTGGGGAGGGAGGAGGAAGAGGAGACAGTAGAGGGAGAGTGGGAGGAGGAAGAGGAGAAAGTGAGAGACAAAAGAGGGGAGGGAGGAGGAAGAGGAGACAGTAGAGGGAGAGTGGGAGGAGGAAGGTTGAAAGAGAAAGGAGGAAGAAGGTGTAAGGACAGTGGGAGGGAGAGGAGAGGAGGCAGCAGAGGGAGACGAGGGAACATCGAGGGAGGGAGGGAGGAAGGGAGGAAGAGGAGAGGGAGGAAGGAGAGAGAGTGGGCATTAATTAGAGCGTTAACTGAACCTGACTGGACTCCATGAGTAGAGGAGGTGAAACTTGGGTTCAAAATATATTAGATATTAAAATCTAAAAAGTATGGTAACAAATAAAATGCAAAGCCATGATTCAAGGTATTGCAGCAAACCTCTCTAGCAGTGTGTGTGTGTGTGTGTGTGTGTGTGTGTGTGTGTGTGTGTATTTTTCCCATTCCTGTCAACTCAGCAATTTCCACATACGCTCCGGCTGTGAATTGTCCCTTTGCCTGCACAACCCTCCTGCAGTATATCTGCCTGCAAACCTGCATAATTTTGGAGTAGAATAGAATAGAATAGAATAGAATAGAATAGAATAGAATAGAATAGAGTCCATTGAAACTTGGCTTGCCTGCAGTTTATCTATCGGACTCTAAGCAAACACCTCGGCCAATGTTGCGGCTGGTGAGTTGGGGCTATATATAGACTGGACTGTGTGTGTGTGTGTGTGTGTGTGTGTGTGTGCGTGTGTGTGTGTGTGCATGAGAGAGAGAGAGAGAGAGAGAGAGTGCGTGAGTGTGAGTGTGTGTGTGAGTGTGTGTGCATGGTGTGTGTGTGTGTGTGTGGTCAGGCTCCTCCCCCCTTTTTCTAATCTGGCTTTTCAGCGAGGTATTTATACTTACTCAGGTCCCTTGCTACGTCACCACACACACGCTTGCACACACACACACACACACACACACACACATACACACACACACACACAGAGTTGATGAAAACATTGACGCCAGCCAGAGGAAGTGTTATCTCTGTACGTCACTGCAGAGCCAAGCGCCATTTAAAGCCAGAAAGGAGCGAGTCACTCTACCTGCTACATGTGCCGGCCTGCATGTTTCAGACAGTGACACTCATAAGAAACACCTGCAGCCTCTCGCAAGACTCATTTCCATCACTACTTTACTACTTACACTACTGTGTGACTGCTGCGTCGGTGGCATGTTGGGTGTGCAAGTCAGTCAGAAGTAATGTATTTGCATGAGAGTCGACCCCGGCCCGGCTGGCTCGGTCCAAGATGGCGTAACGGCGGTGAATTCCGGCCTACAGCCCCATGTTGAGCTATAAGTTTATTTAACTAAAACGATTTGCATTAGTGTGTGTTGGGTCTGGACACCACAACATTCCTCCTCTCTGCTGAAACAGAGAATTCAGGATTCGTTTCGGCTTGCTTTTACTTGACCCCCTCATCTGTGTTTTGTTTTTATTTTTGTTTTAATTATTCTGTGCATTTGCCCTTGTTTATTATTTAGTATTTTCCTCTGCCTTCTTCTTTATTCAAGGCTCATATTTTTTATACCTTGTAAAGCAGTTTGCAACTCAATTTTGCTACGTGCTAAATTAATAAAAGTAAAAAAAAGTCTTTCTTATTCTCATTATTACCATTATAAGTAGGGTTTGACCAATACAGGTTTTTATAGGCTGACATTTTGTGCCGATATTCAGTATCTTTAAAGGTGCAACTAGTAAGATTTGTAATGCCCCATAGCACAAAATGACCATAATATACTGTATCTGCAGGGGTTGATAGTGTTGTTTATTAATACAAAGCAAATGACAATACAGTATTATTATTATTCCAGTATTAAGCAAAGTTATATATTACAGCTTCACTTTTCTGTTGGATCTCTGCTCAAATTAGCTAGCTTCCTCCTCTCTATTGGGAAAATGTGACTATTTATTATGATTTATGTGATTATTTATGTCAGTTACAGGCCACCGTAAGCTGTGACAGAGAGCTGTTTAATGATGTCGCAATTTCTTGGTTAGATTAAATTAAATTGGCATATTTGAGTTAAACTCTTGGTGTTGTTGTTGCGTGTCTCCAAACCAAACTCTGTGGCTTTGACCCTTGCAGCCCTTTACTTCCTAAGATGATAACAGAGGTGGGAGATCAGTCTCCAGACCTACCTCCAGCATCATGGGCCCCAGAGCGTCTTTATCGATGACGCCCTGTCCTGTGGACGAGACGTCGGCCTTCTGCACCTCCTCAGCGTCGGTCGCTGGAGCTTTTTCTGTAGAAAGTAACAATCAGCTTTTAAAACACTAAAAACTTAAAACACATTTCTCTGTAGGGAGGAACAAGCAGATTTCAACACTGGAGAGGACAAGTCATGGTCAGCTGAGTTTGTGTTTTAGAATTGAAATTTCTCAGTTTTCAAAATGTCCCATATAATGACCCAGTATCTGTGAAAAATCCTGCAAAGAAATAGCATTTATAATCACAGTATATTTAATTAGCCCCTCAAAAGTCATTGGCATTTCTAGCATTAAATCACTTATTTAGAACACATTACTCTATTAGGAAGGGACAAACATCTTATAAATCAGTTCTTAAAACACAACCCTAATTTAAACCATAACTCTAAATCCAATCCTAATTCTAATTTGGACCCTAAACCCAAGTCCTAGCCCTAAACTAACCTTAACCCTAATCTAAACCTAATTAACCTTAAACCCAAATCCGGAAGCAGCCCCTTAAAGAAGTGAGGAGCAGCAAAATGTCCTCACTTTGTCCTCTTCTTTTTATTCTTGAGAGGACATTTTGCTGTCATAAGTATAGAAATACAAGAATACACACACACACACACACACACACACACACGTCCGTCAAAACTCTGTCAGACTGTGTCATCACATGTTGCAGTGGTTTGTTTAACCAGTTAGAATCACTGACACTGAGTCCTCTCTGCAGAAGCTGTCACAGCCGCAGGTTTGACTGCCTGTCATGACACGGAGAGCAGGTATCATTGACACCATAACAATTACAGCACCCTCTCTGCACTGTACCATGTCTGCCTGGCCACATTAGAGACTCGTTCCCAGTCTGGTCCCCGGCCGCACCGCTGGACCTCTAAGCCTCCCGTGGCCCCATTAGGCCACATAGCTCACATTCCTGCTGTGGGACCGGAGCTGGACAGAGTCATCAGCCGTAAAGCCTGTCACTGGCCGTCATGCCGGCTAACAAAGCCTTAAAGCTGCAGTACGCAAACTTTTTTCACATTCAAATTATAAATGAATACATTATCAGCCTGCGTGTCCAGGCCTTAATCCCCCCGTTTGTCTGACATTAGCTTTTCAATGATGTTTGGGATGTTTTGAGGTGTAAACTATTCACTGTAGACTTTTTATTGCACTACATGGAACTATTGGGTCCTTTACCAACTATTTTTTAAGGTGCATGTTGAGGTGATTTGTATGTCTACTGGTTTGATTTTATTTACAGGTTCTAGGTTTTTTTTATTACGTGGGTTTATTGTAAATCCTGTCTGAAAACAAAATCCCCCTTATAGAACAAGTGTACAGGACAAGTCGACCAATATGGTAGCCAGCTGTCCTGACTCTGTGTGTGTGTGTGTGTGTGTGTGTGTGTGTGTGTGTGTGTGTGTGTGTGTATGTGTGTGTGTCTAGCTGAAAACAACAGCTGGAAAAGCAGAGTGGTTCAACATGTGGACACCGGCTGGCCGGGCCAACTGTACAACTGGTAGGATCCAAGAGAGAAGAAACAAGGGGAGGAGGGAGGGAGGGAGAGAGAGAGAGAGAGAGAGAGAGAGAGAGAGAGGGGGTGAGAAAAACGAGGGAGGGAAAAGAAAAGAGTGAGAGAGCAAGGAGGGAGGGAGAAAGAGAGGAAGAGGAGGTAGGGCGGACGAGAAGGAGAAGGAGGTGAGGGAAAGTAAGGAGAGAGAGAGAGAGGAGGCAGGGAGGGAGGAAGAGAGAAAGGAGGAAGGGAAAGGAGGAAAGGAAAGGAAAGGAGAGAGGAAGAGGAAGCATGAGAGGTGGGAAAAGGGGAGAGGCAGAGGGATGGAGGGAGAAAGGACAGGAGAGAAAGAGAGAGTATAGGCTTTGTGATCATAAGTTTAAAACTGAAAGAGAGAGAGAGAGAACAAATCTGCCTACTTTCCTCTGCATACTTACATCATATTGCTCAGAGTTACATAAGAACCTTCTGCCTGAGTCTGCAGCAGCCTGTCTCTTCATCATCATCACATACATTATCACTATCATCTTCATCATCATCATCATCATCATCATTACATAGTCTGTCCGCACGACTCATCTGCTTTCCACAGAGTGTGACTGACAGGATGAGTGTGTGTTAACAACACATTTACAATTTACATTTTAGTCATTTAGCTAACGACAACTAAGCTGACACTATCTGATTAGTCCTTATGTGGTAAACCCCACCCACCTGGTGCTCCAAGTAGGATAAATCACACTTACAGTTTGTTTTCTTTAGTCTGAACCATAGTTACTTTGTTGCATTTTTGCATTTGGTTTGTTTAGGTTCAACTGAACCAGGGCTGCTGTCACCTTGCTTTAATTTCTTTGATTGATTGTTGATTTGATCTGTTTTTGTTTTTGAATCCTTTGTAAAATGCTTTGTAAATGTGTTTTGAGAAGTGTGATATAGCTAAAGATTATGATTATGATTATTTAGGGGGATAAAAAGCAGGACACAGGTTGAACCGAACTCGATCCTCACCCTGCTCCTTGATCTGTCTGATCTGCTTCACCGTCTCTTTGAGGATGGCACATTTGTCTGGCTTGACGTTGAGGTCGTCCATGTCGTTGATGTTGGCGAAGATCAGCTCGGCCAGCTCCTCAATGTACTTGTTCTCCTGCTCCCGGTTCCTCCGCTCAGTGCTCCTCTTAGGGCTGCAGGGGGGGGGGGGGAGAAAAATGGGGTCATAATAATATTAATGGAAAGAAAGACATGAGTGTCTCCGTTCACACTGTAAACAGAGTGAGGCTGAAGATGGGATCCTAAATATCTTCCTATTAGAAATGTGGATTTTCCAAAGTTTAGTAACAGAATCAAGGCATCCAAGCCCTAACAGATACAAATGAAAACTGGATTAGGTGAGGAGAGCAGAGCAATTGATATTCATGCAAATTTTGTATATTTATGTCACAATATCCAGACTAAAAGATCAATATGGACAAAGAATCGAACAGAATTCAGCTGGAAACCCTGAAAGATATTGTTTTTTTGTGTGTGATTTTTTGATTCATCTATGTATAAAATTACTTTTATTTGTGTACTTTCTATATGAATTGTTATTAATATCCATGAATGCTTTTGGAACACAAGTGTACTGATCATGCTACTAAAACCATTGTGACTCTGATTCAGGAAAGAGAGGAGAGAGGGGAGAGCAGAGATGAAAGGGAGAGAGAGAGAGAGAGAGAGAGAGAGAGAGAGAGACATTGGTAAGATGAGTCGCGAGGCTCTTGTAGGTCGATGGAGAAAAAACGCTGCCACAGCACTTTGTGAGACGGCAGTTTATAAAGGACTAACAAGTCGTCGTCCTTTCGTGTTGGAGAGGATTTATGGAGGTTATAGTGAGGATGTACTGAGGTTATAGTGAGGATGTACTGAGGTTATAGTGAGGATGTATTGAGGTTGTAAATTAGCTGTGTGCAGGGCTGTAGTACGGAGTCCGGACTTGAGTCCACGTTTCAGTGGACTTGGACTTGTCTTGGTCTTGGCCACTACTGAATGCGGACTAAATTTTTTCTACCTTTTCTCAGCATATCTATGACTTTTCAACAGATGTAACATGTTTTTTTTCACCTCATCTCCAATAAAATGATTGGCTAGCTTCATGCATTCCAATGCACTTTTCGTCCTGCCAGCGGATGTTGAAAGGTTTAACACAGAGCTCGTCTGCAGGCAAATCTACATCTCTGTTCATCCAGAGAAAATGAAGAAGCTCCTTAAAGTCCCCATGAAATGAATTCCCCTTACCTTTACTGCCTGGAAAACAGAGAGTCTTTAATGGTGACCTCATGCTGCACCAGTAGGCCTAAATTTAATATTCCAACCAATGAAACCATCACAGACTTTTGAACAATCCCGGCCCTCCACCCCTCCCATCAAATCAAACTGCCTTTCTCTCTCTGTCTGATATCCCATTGGTTTAGACTTTTGAATGATCCCTCGCTGCATTATGTCCCGCCCCAACGTCCTGTTTCAACAGGAAATACATCAAATCAAGGAAGTAAAGATGCCATTTCATGGGATCTTTACTTATCATTTTTGCATTTAGAAAAGCATGTATCCTGTTTATTGCTTATTTTCGTGTTGGACTTGAATAGTCAGTCTTGACTTGGTCTCGACCCCCTTTGCACTCAGTCTTGACTGGAACTGGATTGGACCTGGTCTTGGATTCTATTATGGTGGTCTTGACTACAGCCCTGGCTGTGTGTAATGAGGATATAATGAGGATATACAGATCTTGTGTATTTGCTACGTGTGCTGAAGTTGTAGGTTGTGTGGAAGTTCTGCATTGATGTTAGAGTGAGGTTGTGGTGAGCTTGCGTGGAAGTTATGTAATGAGTTTATAATGAACATGGCTCTGTGCTTGGGTTGTGGGGAGGATGTGTTGAGGTTTTACGTGAGAATGTGCTGTGGTTTTAAGTCAGGTTGTGTTGAGGTTTTAATTGAGGATGTGTTGAGGTTTTAAGTGAGGATGTGTTGAGGTTTTAAGTGAGGATGTGTTGAGGTTTTAAGTCAGGTTGTGTTGAGGTTTTAAGTGAGGATGTGTTGAGGTTTTAAGTCAGGTTGTGTTGAGGTTTTAAGTGAGGATGTGTTGAGGTTTTAAGTCAGGTTGTGTTGAGGTTTTAAGTGAGGATGTGTTGAGGTTTTAAGTCAGGTTGTGTTGAGGTTTTAAGTGAGGATGTGTTGAGGTTTTAAGTCAGGTTGTGTTGAGGTTTTAAGTGAGGATGTGTTGAGGTTTTAAGTGAGAATGTGCTGTGGTTTTAAGTCAGGTTGTGTTGAGGTTTTAAGTGAGGATGTGTTGAGGTTTTAAGTGAGGATGTGCTGTGGTTTTAAGTCAGGTTGTGTTGAGGTTTTAAGTCAGGATGTGTTGAGGTTTTAAGTCAGGTTGTGTTGAGGTTTTAAGTGAGGATGTGTCGAGGTTTTAAGTGAGGATGTGTCATTGTTTTAAGTGACTGTGGAGAGGTTGCATTATGTACCATGGTTAGAATGACAATGTATCGAGGTTACAGTGAGGATACACTGAGGTTGTGTATGGGGTATATGTATTGAGGTTATAATGAGGATGAACTGAGGTCAAAAGGTGGATGTATTGATGTGTATTGGCTATGTGTATTGAGGTTACAATTCGGAAGTCTTGAGGTTATAGGGAAGGACTGTATGTGTTGAGGTTATAGTGAGGATGTATAGATGTTACAATGAGGATGTATTAAGACGAGGATCAGGATGTATTGAGTCTATTAGCAATCTATATTGAGGATATAATGAGGATGCATTGATTGTTGTGGTGATGTTTGGAAGTTATGTACTCAGGTTATATTGATGATGCATTGAGGTTACAGTGAGGATGTATTGAGGCTGTGTGTCAGATGTGTGTCAGATGTGTATTGAGGTTGTGGGTCTTCACCTGGGCTCCAGGAGGTCCGGCTGACAGTCTTTCCTCTTCAGAGACTCTCCCCCCCTGGGAGGCTCCGGGGTGTTTTCCCCCCCACTGCTCATCTTCAGAAAATATCAGCACCTACAGGGAGAGAGAGAGAGAGAGAGAGAGAGAGAGAGAGAGAGGCAACATTTTAAAAAATAAATCATAACTGCTATTACAAACTTATTCTTGGCTGAAGTTATTAGCTATTCTAAAACCTTCTTTTACAAAATAGTATAATTTCAGACTATGTTTTTGTTTCTGAAATATTGTTCCAGTGACCATCAGGTAACAATTTGCTTTCAAAATGCTGTTCAAAAAGCTGTTGCACTAATTGTACGTCACTCTGGACACCCTGGAGTGTCTTATCCTATATGTCTTATAACAATGTCTGCTAAGTGCCTAAGTTATAGCATTTTAGAATGACACTCCTCCAAACTATTATTACCAGAGGCCAACAGTAGAAAATGTTTGTAGGCCTACTTAGAGAATGCAAAAACAGTTGTCCCACTGTCCAAATAAGAAGTCAAAAATGTAAAACAGCAAGACTGGAGCACTTTGGGAATTCACACAACCTCAAGCTATCCAACTTTTCAAACTGTTAATTGTTAAACGTCCTTGAGTCTTCCGCTTTTTATTTGAAGGAGATAGACTGGGAGATAGATTGGGAGAGAGAGAGGGGGATGACATGCGACAAAGGTCCTGGGTCAGATTTGAACCCAAAATGTTGCGTTTACATGGTACACACCTTAGACCACTGAGCCACCAGGACACCCTAGTCTTCCTCTTTTTTGATGTGCAAAACAGTATATCATATGCCATTTGGTGGATGCTTTTAAACCACAGTGCCATGTAGTACGAGTGCTGCAGCCACTGAGCTGAATGAGGAATGGAGCCGTAAACCCTGGCAGCAGTACTCTACTCACTGAGCTACGCATGACCGCAGCATTACAAACACACATAACTGATTCTGCCAAAGAAGTGTACAACCTGTTTGAATCCTGCATAATCAAACAGGGAGTGAGCTAATGACAACAATCTACCATTGTCATCTCCCTGCAGGGAATATGTGGGAAGCCCACTGGGAATAAGCGTCAATATTTACCTCAATTAAAAAAGGACAGTTCCTGTATGCACGCAGAACTGACTCTCACATTTGCATTTTTGGCATTTAAGCTGATGCTGTTATCCGGAGTGACTTACAATGAGTGCAAAAGTAGAAAAAGCTTCAATTCCTACATCAACAAATAATACAAGCAGCCAGTAAGGACAATTAACAATATTCCGGCGACCTTAGAAGGACCATGTAAGATAAAGCAGCGTTAAGGAAAGAAATAAGAGAACTAAAAGCTGGTAGAAAGAGTTTTTTTTTTTTTTTTTTTAAAGAAAACTCCCATTGGCAGCTCCCTCTGACATACAGACTGTAACAGCATATGGCCGCCTTGTGGTGCTATGGCTGTCTGCCATAGACACAAACGAGTAAACTCCTGTTTATTTACTGATTTTTTTAACTGTCTTTTATTTGATTCATAATGTTTGGCAAGTCAAGACAAACTCTCTTAGAAGTGGGATTTCATGGGATTTAATGGGATTCAATTCTGTGTCCTGTCATTCCAATTCAATTCCAATTCACCATGCTTTCTCTATTCAGTTCATGAATGGACCAAACCCTGTTCCACACACTGATGAATCCACTTTTACAATCCAGTGCAGTATCGTAGTTAGTGGCTGGGCAGCGGGGCTTTAAGGCCCTTCAACAGGCCAACACATCACCTGACTGTTACATAACAGCCTGTCTGGAGGCTGGAGGCTGATACTGAGCAGATGAAGGGAGGAAAGAGGGAAAGAGACAGGGAGGGGGGAGACAGAGAGGGAGGAGGGATGGAGAGAGAAGAGGAGAGAGAGTACAGGGAAGGTAGGAATGAGAGCGAGGGTGGAGGAAGAAGGGGGAGGGAAAGAGAAGAGGAAAGAAAGAGAGAGATCGGTATAGAGGTAAGAAGGCAACCGAGGGAGAAGGAGGGGAAGAGGAGAAGAACGGAAGGAGGAGGGGGAAACACAAAAGAGATATATGAAGGGAAATCGGGAAAGAAGAGAGGAGGAAAACAGGAGGAAAAAGAAACGATGGGTTCACTGGTCCGTATGCGGAGTAGAGGGGAGAAAAAGAAAAGGAGGGGGGGGATAAGAAGAAAAGAAAATCTGTTGCTTTAAATGAATAATCAGGCCTGAGGATGGGAGAGACGATGGCCCAATTAAACCACATGGGACGGAGAAGAAGAGAGGAGAGGAGGGAGGTGGATAGAGACGGGCCAATCTGCTCCTACAAACACTATTTCTTGTTTTCACCTGATTTTCTGCATAAAAGTCATAATCCTGCCTCTCCAGTTTGATACAGAAACACTAGTCATCTTCTTTCACATTACTTAAAAGCAATAATCTGCAACACTTTCACATAAATAAATGTCTGTTTTGCTACTCTCTATCACCAATTGCTCGTGTCTGGGAGCTCTTTCCTGGAGAAAGTGATGCGTTTTATGTTTCCAGAACATACAGAAACAGAAGAAGAAGAACTGGGTAGTTAGCATGAGCAGCGATAGCCACCAAAAGAAAAGAGAAACTCAAACTGCATCAACAGAAAATCCAAGCTCCGCCCACTCTGTTTGATTGACAGGTGATCTCTGGGAAGTGCAGTGAAGGTTTTTCTTATTTAACCATGACCAAAACCTGAAGCCAAACTGGTTCCTAAACTTAACCAAAGTCTTAGTTGCCTAACCCTGATCTTAACCAAAGTAGTTTTGCTTGTCATTAAACGTGAAAATGCCACGTATCTTAGTATCTTAGTATCTTAGTATCTTAAAATCGAGGTTTGGCTATTCCCAAGCAGAAACTAGATTACTATCCAATTGACCTCAAATTCAGTGCAAAAAGCTACAGAGAGCCACTGGCATTTGTGTTGTGAAATTACAGCAAATGAGATATTGGTTTAGTTTCATATGTTCTACGAGTTTTGTTCCAAATTGAAATATCCACGATTTGTAAAGAAGACACCTTGACTTTTAAGATGGTTACATGAAAGCAAAATTTATTAAAGTATATTTAAGCTATTAGCTTTATAATTTTTTAAAATATATTCTGCTTCCATTAGTTTGAGGATGGTTTCGTAATATTTTTTTTTTAAATATTCAGTTATGAAGTTTTGGAGCCAAACCCTCAACATCCTGATTCTGTAGAGATAACATGGACAGGAAATATTCCACATGCAAACCACAGACCACAGAGCAGGAGACGGCACTCGCAATGTGTTGTTGTTGGTGGTGTAGCGCCGGAGGGCTAGTCAAACAGATTTCTGGGTAAACGGCAGGCGGCAATGTGGTTCACCATTAACCTGTCCAAGACAAACATTTGCCATCCAGCTAATACAAATAAGACTGTTAAAGTTGTCTGTTATCTGTCAGAGGTAATTAGTCAGTTTTTGTGTTTGTGCCCCGCTACCTTGCCACGCGTTCACAATGCATGTAGCATGAGAGACAATGTAGTGCCTTCTTTGTTTATTTATTTATTTATGATGTAATGGTCTCTTTTATTTATTTATTTATTTATTTATTTATTTATTTATGTATGATGTAGGAGTCCTGTGCAGCCACAAAGTTAGTACTGCCTGTCATAATGTTACATTGTTTTGATGAGTTATCATAGCTAGCTAGCAAGTGCTACTTCCTGTATGTAGCATTACTCGAAAAAATAAACAGGGAGGCTCGCAGTGTGAACGCACAGGTGAGGTCGCTCTTGGGATTATGGGTACTTTGGTGATGCCATCAGTTTACAGCTGCAGAAATGCTAATGTTAAACCAGAGGTGGGGACTTGTCACATGACTTGGACTTGAGTCACAACTTTAATTGCTTGAGACTCGACTTGATGCATGAAGAGAAGACTTGAGACTTGACTTGACTTGGGTTCTGGTGACTTGGGACTTGACTCTGACTTGTACTTTGATGACTTGAAAAGGTTTCTAAAGTCTTGACTTGAGATCTTGTGTTTGTGTAAATGACTCAGATTGAAAGTGATGAGATTTGTTCCAGCGGACGACTGAATTTAAATTCTGTTTTCTGAATTTGTATGGAATGATTGAATTGATTGAAGTTGAAACTGATTATAGAAATCAAACTCATGATGCTCTTACCAAGTTTTTATCCTATTAAAACCATATTGCATTGAAAAGTCCTAGATATTTAGTTTTCTTTAAGATATTAAATTGATACTGGACTCTTGATTTGTTCTGACTTGACTTGCTGTTCTACATTTAGACTTGAGACTTGACATTAATGACATGGACTTGACTTGGACTGTCTGACATTTTGAAACTCAAAACATCAAGTTATCTCTTTAAATGAGTAGCGGTGATGGAGAGCAGGTTGCTATTGGTTACGATGAGGAAGCCGATGTTGACATCATGTCGATTAGAGATGACATCATCGTGAGAACCCAATTGGGTGACCTCACGAGTTGATGAAAGCCTGCTTGGCTGAATGTTTCGATCAATCTCAGAGGTACACACACACACGCACACACGCACACACACACACACACACACACACACAAAGACACAGTTGGTGACCTCACAAGCCTGCTCGCTTAAACGTTTCAATCAATGTCAGAGGTAGACTCAAACGTGCACACACACACATACATTTGCACAGACACACATGTCCTTATAGACACACACACACACACACACACACACACACACACACACAATGAATTAACACTAATGTAGCCTGCGACAAAAGCCTATGCCCTGCTCAGCCCGATACTAATGCAATCAGAGGAGCCAAGAGCTTCACAAAGTAAAGCCATTTAAAAACAATTTGAGCTGGGAGAGAAGAGGCGAGGCCAGAGGGTCAAACCAGCCATTAAGGAATTAAAGCAGAGGATTGATCACAGCCTGCTTAAGTGGACTCTCTGTCTCCAGCAAAAAACACCGCTCCTCTTTTTCTTTGTTTTGGCTTTGAGAAAACCAGCGGCTGCATGATGAGGCGTTCAGGGGCGTGGTTTTATTCTGTTTACTTGATCGCCAAGACACTTTCTGTTCATTTTCTCTAGACTTGTGCTTCATGTAGTGTTTTAAGTAAATCATTACCACATTATTTTGAGCCATAAGTATAATTAAACAAACAAAACCATCGCTGTGAAGCCTGGTCAGCCTCTATCAGCCTCTACTCTGCGTACTCCATAGTTTCTCCACCCGGTGGATCTGGAGGGAAATCTGCTGGATCGCTTTACGGCACAAAACAGGAAGAGGTTTCTATCAGCAGATGGTGGAAGGAGGGAAAGGAAGATGGAGAAATCACTTCCAACATGTTCATCCTCTTCAGGGAAGGCAAGAGAAAACCTCTGACCGAAGAAGCAAAGATCCTCTTTGCGACCGGAGGCAACGGGGTTTGTGGGAAATCTTTTAATTTTGGGAAACACCAGCAATAACAACACCACAGTCATTTTGACCATGGTCTCATTTGTTTACGGTAATATCACTATTATATACTGTATTTAATTTGACAATATATTGAAGTTTAAAAAATACTACACATAGCATCTTTAGCATACTTTTTATTCATACATTCTATTTGACTGTACATGTCCAAGTGTTGAAACGGTCAGTCGCTTATGTTTATTTAAGATAGAGATAAGATAGAGATCTGTCTCCTTCTACCCATAAACCCTTGTGTTTTGAGGTTATTTCCTGAAGCTGATTTGGATTGCGTTCTCACTCCTAACAAACTGCATCTCAGTTCCCTTCGACCAGGTCCGATCGAGACTCGCATTTTCAGCCGCTTCAGAGTTTGAATAATCTGCTTGAAACCTGCTTGGTGTGAAAGCAGCTTTAGACCCACAGTCCTAACTCCTGGATGTGGACTTGCTGCACCCAGGTCCCTTGACCCATATAATGATAGGATCACTACAGAAAAAAAACAGAGCTCAATTCCAAGCAAGACATTTACCCTTGGGGCATTTAGATGATGCTTTTATCCATAATGACTCACAATAAGTGCAGCAGTAGAATAGGAGTCGACTCTTAGATCGACAACATTAAAAGAGTACAATAAGGAGAGCAAGAGTCCGAGCCACAGCGCCCGGACAATAGAGGTAACAAAATATTCCTGCGACCCAGCAGTGATCACGCACTGTATGATAGAGAACTTCTGGGTTAAGAAAGAAATAAGAACCAGGAAATAAAGACCGCCCCCCCTCCCATGTTCCCTCCACCCAGCATGGGGATATTTTCATGGAAAGCTTTCCCAGGGAGCCGCTCCTGGCAGAGGGAGAGAGAACTGGTGTTTCGAAGCATTTAGCACTTTAGAAAGGAGCTTAAAGGTTAAAGAAGCGGGCTTATGACTGGATGGTCGCCTGTTTAAATCCCCAGACCAGTGTGGACAGTGAATGACTTACATGCGATACATCCACTTAATATAAAAACATAGGGATGGGACGATATATCGAAATTCAATATATCGTAATACGAAAATGTGACAATCCGTATCGTGAGGCAGGAAAATGAATCGCGATATATTCTCCATGTTATTCTGCTGTAGTAATCACAGATGAGACGCTTGACCATCACGGTTTCACAAGCTCTCCATCCAACTTATATTATAAGACAGATGTAGGTCAGGTTGGAAGATAGAGGTGGGAAAATTATCTCTTAGCTTAACTAGACGCACGCTACTATTTAGCCTTTAATTACGATTGCCTGTTTATCTATATAGTCGACGATAGCGGTGTGTTGTTTTCCTGTTTCTGCGCTTCCTTAGTGATTGTTGTTCATCATCATCATCTTCTTCAATGCTTAACACTTTTGATTCTCAGGTCTACAATCGCTGGTAACACGTTATTTTCCAGGTCCACAATTTTCTAATAATTTCCTACAAAGGAACTGTTAATTTCTTAGGAAGTTTCTTGGAAAAAAACATGAAATTATGTGCTAATTATAGGGAAAATAGAGAAAGAGTTCGATGGTAGTTGGTAGTTGGTAAGTACCTAATTTCTTTTGGAGTTTCCAAGACAGAAACATGAAATTATGTAGTATAAAATTAGCAATTAGAGGAAGGAATTCAACAAATAATTTATCTCTATTATTTTTCCAATAAATAGTTCATCGTTTTGCAGTTCTTTCCAGGAAACTCCACCAAACAGACTGCTCACATTACATTTTCATTTCATGGTTCTTTCCAGGAAATGAAAGAAGGAATGAACAGCTCCTTTCTAGGAAATTATGAACAAATTGTGTAATGAAGCGTTACCCAATTGCTGATACATGAATATATTCAGGGAACAGGAATATTTTTTTGCTCCTTCTGCTGTTGTTTTGACCTTCGTGTTCTTTACTGTTGATTTCTGGTAATATCTGCGACTTAAGGATGTAAACATGAGCATCTGGACAGCTGGTCAGACAGCGGTGGACGGGCGGCGGGACGGGACCTCCTCCCCTCGCCGTCTAAGCCTCTGTCAAGGCCACAGTAAGCCAGAAAACCCTCCATCACACACACACATAAAGAAGATTTAATGCCCTGCTATGGCTGGATTAAGAAAACTAGCTTCTCCCCTACAGAAGAGCCTGCAACATATGCATGGTGGGTTTGGTTGTGTATGTGTGTGTGTGTGTGTGCGTGCATCTGTGTGTCCATGTAATCTCTTTGTGTACATCTTGGCTGTTTGCTTCCACGGTAACGGTGCGCTGAGCCGGTAGCTTTACGGTAGCTTACCGCCTGTTGCCAGGGACGACAGGCATGTTGTTTATCTAGTCGGCGTCACATCTCTGGAGACACAGGAGACAACAACATCCATCCTACATCAGTCCATCAAGTCTTAGTAACCAGGACACAACAACAATAACCGGCTTTGTGTAGCACTTAGCTTAAAATTACAGAGTGCTTTAACAAAACAAATATATTAAAATGCAATTAGCTGTAATGAAGGGAAGACTTGCACTGCTGCATCCATTAACACCCAGAGGCTCGTTAAGGCAGACTCAGAAAAATTAACGAATCATGCCGGAGTCCCAACAAACAAATTAATAAAACTACTGCAGCAAGGCAAACGTCTGCCAACGCTGAACAATTCTCCAACTTGCTGTCACCCTTAAATATTTAATTCCTGTCATTTACATTTGAAGTTAAATTGATTTCTTGACCCTGCAAACATCCATTCAGGATTGGGAATGAAGTCTTATAAATGCTAATCGTCTAATGGTGAAAATCCCAGATCCAAATCACCACCAAAATCTACTGACTTGTTCCTTGACCCAAGGATGATCTGTCCAGCAAACTTCAGAGAAATCCGTTCGTATGTTTTTGAGAAATCCTGCTGACAGACAAACTTACTAATGAGCGAAAACAAAACCTCCTTGGCAGAAGTAAAGTCTCGATTCTGTCTTGATTTACTGCGGTGTTACCGGGCAAGATTACACAGAAAAGATGAGTTTCGTTCCAAAATGAAAATTCCACTATTAGAAAATAAGTGACACCTCTTTTTACAAAATGACAGCAGGTGACTTAAACTCTCACATGACAGAATGATAACACTTTAACAGACTGGATCCTCTGTACTTCAGAGATATTGAATGATGAACTTCATGTAATGATATTTTTTTCTCTCCAAAATACACATCATCACTGTCCTATGAAAACCTTGTATCTCCAAATTGTCAACTTTTCAGGAGCTAAGAAAAACAGCCTCGTTTTTAGTTTGACCATCATGCAATTTTGAGTTTGTCCAAAAGGTTTTGAAAGGGTTTCATCAGCACCAAGTTGAATTTCCTCAACCCATAACATGGACGAGGTTTTCATATATATATATATATATACAGTATATAGGGTTGTGGAGATAAACTCTGTAGATGTATTTCACAAAAGCAAAACGTCCCTTTGATTCCAGGGTTAATAGTGTTTTGAATCCTTCAGAGGAAGAGAAAGGAGACTTCAGCATTTTAGCTTCGAAAACATCAAACAGGCATCAGGAGCTTTCAACCGGGGCGAGCCTCGACTCGGCAGCAGACTAAAACAATCAATTCCACGAGACGACCAACGAGCACTGGAGCCGACCGTTATCAGGCACCCCCCCCACCCCCCACCCCCACCCCCCCCACCACACCCACCCTGGTTAAATTGAATCACGGCTCCATCCGGCCCCTGGAGGCCCCACTGGACCAGGCAGGCCAACGCTTTCTGCATCCACCAGATAATAATATAATATATAATCATACAGTATATCCTCTTCTTGTCTAAACATAGGTTCATAAAAAAAACTTTTTCATTTTAAATTGTGCAATATTGTTAGGTATGACTATCAATTTAAAGTCATCAAAAAGGTGTGAAAAAGCTTAAGAAATATCACCTACTCACAAGATTTCTACTAATTTCAGGACATTTTTTTGTGGAAATCAGATGAGCATGTTGGTATTCTGAAAACTAGACGACTTGGACAAAATGCTGAAAAGAAAATAATTAACTTCACTGCATAACTCTTTACTTTATGCTCTCAATTAACAATGTAGTGTTAAAGTTTGAAACAAACATCGGTTTTAAAGATTCCCCATCGATATCCTGCTCTGCTGATGTGTGGCTTCAGCCTTCAGCCTGTGAAACCGTAGATGTGTCTTTGCACCAGTGTGACCAAGTCAAATTCATGCACATGTATTATAGTTGGTAAAAATGACAGCCATTCTGATTCTGTATCTTCAGGCTGTCAGACCTTTGACCTCTGACCTCCAGCTCCCAACCTGCCACTTCCAACCTGCGGCTCCAAACCCTGCAACTTTTCAAAAACCACATAGTTCAAAACCTGTTTCCTTCCACTATCTGAACCCTCTACTTCCCAATTCCAAGACTGTAGTTGATACTGGGTGTGAGGGTGTGTGTGTGTGTGTGTGTGTGTGAGTGTGTGTGTGTGTGTGTGTGTGTAAACCCTCCCTTCTACAACTATTTCCCTAGGCCATTGCTGTAAATGAGAGCTTCAATGTTCATCCTCCTATTTTCATATACATACTGTATGTGTGTATGTGTGTGTGTGTGTGTGTGTGTGTGTGTGCGCGCATGTGCTCAGTCCACTGAAACCCACACATGATGTCAACTGAACTGCTGTCCTCAGCCTGCAAAGGAGCAGAATTGTCCCGACCTAAAATAGATTATTTCAGATCAGTTGCTGCGTTGTCTTACACCAAGCCTCTGGATGGAAACATAACTGGAAATCTGCCTTAACATGACTAACACTAATATACTAGATATGGCTAAAGAGCTAGGCTAATGATTCAAGTCTCTGTTAATGTCCTGCAGGAGTCAAAACACCATGCAGAGTCCGTTCTACCTCCAGCCTGCAGACCAAAGCACTGGCTCCGCCCTCCAGAATGTGCTTCTGCTACTGTTAGACCAATATATCAGTTTGCAAACATATTGGGACGATATTGGCATTTTATTAAAAATCAGATACGGTCCAGGCAGTGTTGTCCCGCATCCGATACGATGGATATGATGCAGTTCGTTTGATCAATACTACACTGGTTGTCTATGGGAAGCCCTTCAGCTGAAGTGATTCTAATGCAACATTTTGATGGGATTCCACACAAGTACGCATGACTATGTCTTTATTATTACTATTATTATTATTAGAAATTATTAACATAATCATCATTTATAATCCAAAAATATCATTATCAGCCTTCAAAAACCCAAATCAATCAAACCCTAGTTTCTTTCACATGGACACATTCATGTCCACATGTCACAGAGGGGTCAGAGGTCAGAGGTCAGGAGGTATCAGGGGTTCAGTGCCTCGCTCAAAGGCACTTTGGCAGGATGGCTGTTGTGAGGATTGAACCTGTGACCTTCTGATCACAGGACGGTCTCTCTAACCACCAGACCATACTGTACCTTCATCAACGACTCCTTGAAACTCCAGCAGGCTCTGGGAGCGTTTGGTTTTGACTTTTGCTTCGCACCAGACAAGATGAATGGAGCGCTGAAAAGCAGCTGAGCAGGAATCAGGTGGGTAGATTCTTTTCATTATCGATGAATCTATTAATTATTTTTCCAATGAATCGATTAATCATTTAGTCTATAAAATGTCAAAAATAATGACAAATTCCCATCACAAGTTACCAGGTTTTGGTTATCAAGACAACACTAGTTTCAAGATGGCCTCTCTCTCTCTTTAGCCACCTGGCTGCTCGCTTCGCTTTTTTATTGAATCTCAAAGTCTCCAAAGACTTCTGACACTGCTGTGCTGGAAGGGAAAGCAAACGCCTTTCTGTGTGCTGCGAAGTGAGTCGTCGTAAAGTCCAAGCTGCACACATTCCCCAAGACCCACTTCAACCCCCGTGACCCTTATTGGCTAACCCCCCCCCCCCCCCCACCACCACCACCACCCCCGAACCCACCCTCATGTCAGTACAAATATGGACTAATTGGTATTTGAATAGTCAGTGCTGGAATTTGATGATCTGCTTTTTCACACAGGAAGGCCCTTATAATAATATTTACCAACAAGCAGGATCTGATGTAGCTCTCTTTTATGCTAATACACTGAGGAAACTGCCGATGGGATGTAGACGTAGGGATGTCGAAACCTGGCTTGGATGAGGACAGCGGGTCTGTCACTGCGGTTATCAAGTCGGTTCCTTCCATTACAGCTGATTGGTTAAATTCAAACCGAATAACTCCGTAAGTCTTAGGCAGCAACGCCTCAGTGCAGCGATGCCTGGGCTTACACCTCGAGATAAAAAGTTGAAAGCCGCACATTCTTGCTCCAATGCATCATTTTTAATTATCAAAGACCGATCAGATCTTTTTATCTTCAAGATTTCTTTGCCAAAGCTCCTTGTGCGTTTGATCCCCTCATTCAGAACTACACTTCACCCACAACATCTCACCCAATCTGATCACTAGCATCTTCAGTAATAAGCTTAGGGTTCCCAAAGCGGGGTCCAAGGACCTCCAGGGATCCGAGAGGGGGTTTCAGGGGGTCCCTTGGCGCACAGGAAGCGATGCGTTTTACGTTTCCGGTTTGTTTGGAATCAACAGAAGAAGAAGAGCTGGGTAGTTAGCATGAGCAGTGATAGCCACCATGGCTGAACAGACAAAGAAAAGAGAAACTCAAACTGCAGCAACAGAAAATCCAAGCTCCGCCCACACTGTTTGATTGACAGGTGATCTGTGGGAAGTGCAGTGCAGAAACACCACAGTGAGGCTGAGGGACAAAGATGGAGACTACATTTCAGTAAGGATTTTGAGGAATACCACTTTAAGTAAACTCTCCCCTCTGCTCTACAGCCTGCAGCAGCTCATTACTCTGCATGTGCAGCTCCATGTAACGCAAGAGCCAATCGATTATGGACCAGAATCAATAACATTGAACATGCCTACCCGGATGCTAACTCAATTGTGAGTGTACACAGATGCACGTGCACACACACACACAAACACACGCATACACACACACAAACGCACACAAACTCAAACACACACAGGCACACACACAAAACCAACACTCGCCCATATGTGCACACATGCAAGACTAACACTCTCTGACACACACACACACACACACACACACACACAACTCTCACAAATGCAAATCAAATGTAATCGTTGCCTCGCAGCCACATTCTCAACATTGAAAATAAATAAATAATAATAATAATGATAATAATGAAATAAACTCATGGATGCAGGCAGCAGAATAACAACCACTTTAATCACCAAGTACTTTAAATGTACACTCCAACACAAATGCCTGGAAAAACACAGTCAGGCCATTCGGGCGAAGCTCATACAGCGAACACAACAGGCAGCGATGCAGAGAAGCTCTTGAGTACGAGAGAGAGAGGGAGAGAGAGAGAGAGAGATAGAGAGAGACAGAGAGACAGAGAGAGAGAGACAGAGAGACAGAGAGAGAGAGAGAGGGACAGAGAGAGAGAGAGAGAGAGACAGAGAGACAGAGAGAGAGAGAGAGAGAGAGACAGAGACAGAGAGAGAGAGAGAGAGAGAGAGAGAGACAGAGAGACAGAGAGAGAGAGAGACAGAGGGACAGAGAGAGAGAGAGAGAGAGACAGAGAGACAGAGGGACAGAGAGAGAGAGAGAGAGAGAGAGACAGACAGAGAGAGAGAGAGCTTTGTGTTTTGTCAGTGACACCTCTCTCTCTCTCTCTCTCTCTCTTCATGCCCTGTATACCGGCCACATCCAACACAAAAGCGGCCAAATCTGGACACACTCTGATGCGATTTCAAGTCGTTCGGCTCGAGTTTCACATCTAGCTTCTCAAATGTGGACGGTTTCACATGCAAGAAACTCTGCAGGTACGTTTGCGCTCACAGACTAGAAACTTGGTCACGGTTACATTTGAAGCAGTTTAGCTGATTATCCAGAGAAACGGACATGGGGCGAGGGAATAACACCGATGCGCTTTTAGATTCAGAACGATATGGGACTCGACACTGTGACCGTTCAGTTACAGGACGGTCTCTCTCCCCACTGGGCCACCCTGCTGTTCACCAACACCACCCTCGCTCCCCCAGCTCACCAAAGCCTCCTTTCTACTGACAACTCTTAACGTCAGAATCATTTCATTCACCAAATACTTTAAATATCCACTAATTGAGGCTAATTGAGCAACATTTCTGGTGTAAAAGTAAAGTAAAATGCATCTAATTTAAAATGTACCCAGAGTAGAAGTTCCTCAGTTACTTTGACAAAACAGAAATTATTCCATATGCTCTTTACCGTGCAACACAAAAAACACAACAGGACAGACAAAACCAAACCCTGTAATGTTTTTTCATGGTTTGATTAATGGAGGCACGA